>NW_026783575.1:1800000-1997113 GCF_949774975.1 Lagenorhynchus albirostris | reverse complement strand
CCCTGAGCTCCATGTTTTAAGTTGCTCTTTTGTGAGCTGGCCTCAAACGCGCAGGATTGCTTCAGGCCCTATTTTGGCTCCGGCGAGGCAGGCTGAGCCTTTTTTTAATTCTTATTCTTAATGGGAAATTAGAGTGATATGTGCCCGTCCAAACCCCTACAACTCTTCTCTCATTGGTTCCCCCTCTTCCCGTTCATCCTCCTCACAATTTGCAAAAGGTGTGAAACAGAAGTTTAAATGTGCTGATTCTCCAAGTGGGGAGCTTCTAAGTAACGTGGCTGGAATGGTGAACAGGAGCACCAGGAGAGGATAAATGAGGTGCATTTTAGACACATCTCCCGATCACATGGTGTACAGTCCTCTGGGTTTTCCATGCATGTTTTAGCTGTAGGAAGATCCCTTGAACCTGCAGATTTGGGACCCATTGAATGGGTACCAGGTAGTATTACTTTAAAGGGTGTGCATTTCCTCACCCAACCTCACATTTCTCTTAGCGCAAACAGTTTCCAGCCTTATGTCTCATCCTGCTGTGGGTCTAGATGTGTTCAATCCATGTTGCATCACCGTCCCTGAGGAAAAGTTGTAAGAGGTTTTCTCTGTCTCTCTGTCGTTTATTTTTTTCAATTTATTACTATATTGGTTACAGCTGATTTTCAAAGCTCTGTTTCTTGCTGCTGTACATCCACTTGATTCACGTACAGAGAGACATCAATAAATTCTTTTTCAGATTCTTACCAGTCGTATATATTCTTTTCCAGTGACTTGAGTGTGCTGAGTGCAGTTCTTTTAGCTACCGTGTAGGCCTTGTTGATTATCAGTTTGGTATTTGGAATGGTATCTTTGCTAATTTCAACCTCCTGGATGATGCCTCACCCCTCCCCACCTTTCCCGTTTAGCAGCCTTATGCGTGTTTTCTACATATTTGACTATGTTTTTGTTTTGTAATTTATTTCATGTGTAGCCATTTTGGATTCCACCTTTAAGTGATATCTTATGATATGTGTCTTCTTCTTTTTGAATTCTGTCACTTAGAATGATCATACGTAACTCCTCCGGAGTTGTTACAGCTGGCCATATTTCATTGATTTCCAGGCTGAATAATATTCCACTCTACCTAAGTACCACATCTCTATCCATTTTTTCCCTCCAGAGACATTTAAGTTATATCCTAGTCGAGGATCTTTTAAACAGAGAGGGGGTAAACATTGGGGTGCCTGTGTCCTCTCGATTTTTGTTTTTCCCAAGATATACGCCCATGAGTGCAAGTGCCCTATGCTCTGTAGCTCATTGTTTAGATGCTTTAGTAAACACAATACACTTCTCCAGAATGGCCGTTGGCAATATACATTTCCACTATAAGTCTCACAGGGCTCCCTCTTCTCCTTGCCCTGTCCTGCATTTCTGTTGTTTACGCTTTATGAGGATGGCTCTTCTGACTGATGCGAAGTGATGTCTTTTGTAGTATTGACTTCCAGTGCCCACCTGTTTGGTTGGCTAAAAAGGTGTACGCTCTTTTCTTGAATATATACACAAAAAAAACGCATACACCCTTTTTGGCCAACTGCAATGTTGGCAATGTTCAGCTCCTTTTCTTGTGCTTAACGGCGAGTCCTTTCTACCTCCTCAAATCCCTTTCCTGCCATTCTCCCTTGCTTACAAGTCCTTTTCTCTGACTTTCCTCAAGACATTTTTCAGTGATGGATATTTTCAACTCTGCAGTTTTGTGAATTTTACTGCCCCTGAGTTCTATTGTTCAACTTGTGTTTATGGGAACTGGCCACAAAGCAGCGGGATTTCCTCAAGCCCTATACTGTTTCCATGGGCAACCCTAGCCTTTGGTCAATTCGTCTTCCTGATTGGAAATTAGAGTGACATGTGCCTGTCTGAACACGTAGGACTTGTCTCTCATTGTTCCTCATCCTTCCGCTTCATCCTCTGGACAAATTCCAAACTGTACGCAACAGGATGTTGACAGTGCTGACATCTCCAAGTGGGGAGACTGTTAGTAAAGACGCTGGAGGGGTGAACCCGAGCACCAGGAGATGAGGAGATGAGATGCCTTTTCCAAACTCTTCCCGATCAGACGGTATACCATCCTCTGGGTGTGACAGACATGTTTTAGCAGTAGGAAGAGTCCCATTCATGTAAGGAGAACACCAGGGCTTTTTCAAAATCAGTGTCTCCCCGAAACCCAAACTGGGGAATTTTTTAAGCTACGGCTACACATATGTTCATTAAGGGCCTTGGGAAGTAGGCAGAGTCCAAACTTCAGATGATTGAAGTCTTCAGGGTCAGAAGCACTCACCACCAGCTTCCCTTAGGTTACACTT
The DNA here is from genome assembly GCF_949774975.1 of Lagenorhynchus albirostris. Classification (NCBI taxonomy): domain Eukaryota; kingdom Metazoa; phylum Chordata; class Mammalia; order Artiodactyla; family Delphinidae; genus Lagenorhynchus; species Lagenorhynchus albirostris. Next base: position 1,994,783 of record NW_026783575.1, on the reverse strand, counting down.
TAACTGTCATTGATAGATGATGTCAATAAAAATATCTATTCTTTTTCAGATTATTTCCCCTTATAGGTTATTGCAAAATGTTGAGTGTAGTTCCCTGTGCTATACAGTAGTTCCTTGTTGATGATCTATTTTATACATAGCAGTGTGTATGTGTTAATCCCAAACTGTTAATTTATCCCTCCTCCCACCTTTCCCCTTTGGTAATAATAAATTATAAGATTTTATACTTCTCAGAAATGGGGGAGCTGAAAGAGAGGTATCATTTTCAATGGAAAAGCATTTAAAACAAGATTGAAGGTTTAACCAAGATTATTAGATGTACATCCTTGGAAAGAAATCACTTCATTTCTCTAATATTGAGCTGACAAATAAGACAAACCTTTTCACTGAACTTGCTTATAATAAAGTGATGGAAATATCCAATGGAAGTGTTAGAAACATCTTATTTTACCCGAGCCTTATACACTGTTCTATGTTAACTACACTTTGGCTCACACATCTGTTCATTGAGGTTACAATAGTCTCAATTTCTGTTACTGATCCTCCAGAGTGGACCCCAACAAGTGTCCCCCTGCCCAGTGTCATTGGGGCCAACAGATCGAGACTGAGTTTGGTTCACAAGCAAAGGAAACTTTATATTTTGATCAGAGAATGGAGAGGTGAGAGCATGTACTACCCCGTGGGCTGTGGGCTGGGCTGCTGTGTAGAGATCCTGTCAGAGTCAGTGGGAGGGAGGGGGCGGAGCTCTCGAGGGCCGGGTTGGCTGTAGCTCAGGCTCTATATCGCGGAGTCTGCACTGGGCCCCAGGAGCTGAGGTGTCGACCCAGCCATTCTGCACTAGGAAATCTGGTCTGAAGTGCCGGGTGTGGAACCTCTGCATGCGGGACCCTAGGAGCACGTGAAATTAGACAAAGCACAAAGGATAAAAAAGGTTAGACTTGACTTTATTGCCCAGATTCTATTTTTATCTCCCAGGGATTTTTAATGGGCTTTGCTGGGGACAAACCCCCCCTCTGCCTTTTGTCCCGTTCCTCATTCTTGGAGTGCTGAGGGTGCAGACCCTTCTTCTGTAACTGCTGAGTGCTGAGTTGGGAGCCCTCATACCCTGGGGCGAGGGTCAGAGCTTCTCCCCAGCAGCCTCCAGGTGACGTTGATTGTCCCCAGGCCCCCTGCCTCCCTGCTCGTCCACCTGAGCAGCAGCATTGGAAGTGTTATAGATTCTAATGACCTTTAAGGGTCCAGGAAAGAGATGTGCAGAGACGCTGTGGGGGCCGGTTTCACCCCGCCCCACATTTGTTCGGCCACCTTAGGCCGACCGTTTCTGCCAGCCTAGATGCTCTGACCAGTAGTCTGCGCTTTCTTCAATTAGGCCCCTGAATTAACGTACAAACAGCACCAGGTGTCAGAGCCCTGCCCGCTCAACTCCCAGACAGTCCAGGGTCAGTGGTGATCAAGGACCATGATGGCCACTGAGTCAACAGCCTTTTGAAGTAAACAAGAGTCCAGCCGGTCTTACTGGCCACCATCATCACGGTGTCTGTAGGCTTTTCTATGGTGACACTGTGATATACGGTTCCCCCGCCAAGATTATTAGCTCCCCTCTGGGTGCAGTAAGTCCGGCAAGCAGTAGTCTACTCTTTTGGGACACACTCTTGTTGTTTTATGAGAGAAACTCCAGGTCAAGTGATGTTCACACGAGTCGTCATGGTGCCCTGTTGCCCCCGGTTATCTCTCTGGATGTTGGAGTTGGAGGGCCTCCTCACTCGAGGTCGGTGTGCCCACGGAGCGAACCCTGCAACTTCAGGGCATGGTTGGTGGTTAGGATCACCACGTGGGGTCCTTTCCCCTTAGGAGGGAGGTGGCCTTTTGGGCTGCTGATTTCCAGGTTTTTAGATACCGCCAGTATCTTGGCCAGATGTGGCAGTGGGCCAAGCCCCTTGGTGACCATAGTTTATCCTACCTGGATGGCATTCTTGCATTGTTCCATTTCAAGTGGTCCCAGGTTTTGCACTAATTCTCCAATGGCGATTCACCTTTCACCGGGAATGTAAAGGTCAAAGGGTTTAGCTAAATTAGGGAGTTCCAGGGCAAGGGTCTGAATTGACTGCTCTTTCCATTCTTGAAAGGCCACTTCTGGATTCTATTCAAAAGGATCATCATCTTTTCCTTTCAGTGTTTCATATAGAGGCCCAGCTAGTAGACTGTAGTTAGGGATCCAGAAGCAGCAAACCCTGGCCTCCCCAGGAACCCCTAAGCTGTCTTCTAGTTTTAGAAAGGGGTAAGGCTGAAAATGGTTTCTTCCCTTTCCTGGGATGGACTTCTCCAACCTTCTGTGAGAATGAAGCCCAGGCAGGTCACGGCAGTCTGTGATATTTGAGCTTTTTCTTGGACAACTTCTATCCTTTATTGGCTTGGTAGTTCAGAGGCCTCCTTAGTAGGGCTGGCGATCAGAATGTCGTCTGCATATTGAAGGAGGGTTTCCTTTTCCAGAGGTAGAACTTTTAGGTCTTTAGCTAAGCTTTCCCCAAAGATGGTGTGGGAATTTTTGCACCCTTGGGGCCAGACGGCCCGGAAGTATTGTTTTAGTTGTATGTTGAGTCCTGCCACTCACAAGCCAAAATTTCTTGTGACTCTGGGACTAATGGAATACAAAAGAAGGCATCATTGAAGACTAATACAGAATACCATGTCCTGGTGGTTGGTAGAATGACCAGCAGGGTGTAGGAATTAGGAGCAACTGGAGGTATATCCTCGGTGGCTTCACTGACTGTCCTGACATCCTTTACCAGGTCCCCAGCAGCCCATGGGGCTCTCGTGGTCAGACCAATCCCAGAATATGGAGCTCACCTGGGCAGGTACCCCACCCCCACCCCAGCCCACAGGGCTCTCGTGGTCAGGCCCCTCCCAGGATACAGAGCTACCCTTGCAGGTACCGTGGCAGGGCTGGGCACACAGGAACCGTGCACATAGCCCTCATTGCAGAGCACCCCCAGCTCACCTGTCGCTCAGAGCTGACACAGAGCACCTCAGAGCAGGACTTGAACTAACAAACAGCAGCTGCGACAGGTCTGTGACCCTGGGCATCACTCCGTGAGGCCTCCCTCCACCTGGTCTTCCAGAGACTTCCACTGCACCCGGGGCACCAGGCCTCTGTCTCCAACCACCACCCACCCCTCCTCTCCCTGACTCCTGGGTTCCTCTCATTAGGAGAGGGTTTTCTTGAAGTTGTCTCCCACTCATGGGCCAGATAAAATGATTAGAAAACAAGCCAAAGCTGCAGCCCCTTGTCTATCCTGACTCTCAGGAGCCCACACCTGTTCCTTGGACCTGGCCGGTTCAGCAAGTTCCATTTTCTGCAACTGTGAGCCCCTGAGGGGTGATGATTGGCTGACCTGGGCAGCCTTACCGTGCCGGCCAGCCCTCCCCAGGTGTGCCTGGGTTGAGATCACTATAAATACCACTCCAGGCAGCAAGAGCCCCTGCAGCCGTGCCTGACGCCATTTTCTCTGCCCTGTCAGCAGTCTCGGGGCTGGGCTGGTGGGAGGGAGTGAGAGGCCACGGCTTTGTGGGTGGCCCAGTGTGAGTGGGGCTCTGCTGGACTTTCTGCAGCAGTTGCCAGGCTGCCACCTGCTAAAGAAGAGGATGTGTCACCCATACCTGCTGCTGGAATTTCTCCCTGGGCAGAGGTGAGGAAGGAAAAAAGCAGTGGGGGCAGGGACAGGACGGGTATCTCAGGCAGGGAAATGGACATCTTCCAGAAGAGCACCCAGGGCCAGGACCATCCTGGCTGGCCTGCAGGCACCAAGTCGGCCGGCATGCTGTCACTCGTGTGGCTCTATGGCCCTCCCTCTAGGCTTTCAAGTCCTTGTATATATTCAGGTGTTTTACCTGGGATGGGTGGGAATAGTTCAGCAGCAACTGGCCTGGGGCTCAGCTCACGTTTACTCACAGATGCCTCGGCACGGTGCCCCAGCTTTGCAATGAGGACGCTTGTTGCGTGGGGGCTGCTGGCTGAATGGGAGACGATTCCCCACCACTGACCAACTTCAGAATTGTTTACCACTGGAGCAAGTGCCCTGATACGGTTTTCCTCTGTGGAACTGGTGGGTTCTGTGTTTTCTTTCTCTTTTTCGTTTTGGGTTCAAGGTAGATTTTATTCCTCTTTTTTGTATTTACAGATATAAGCATGGAAATAATTTATTCATATAAATACATGTATGTGAAGGGAATAATTGTTTTTTCTATTTTTTAAATTTTATTTCTTTTTAATTTTGAATTTTATTTTATATTTTTATACAGCAGGTTCTTATTGGTTATCTATTTTATACATATAAATGTATACATGCCAATCCCAGTCTCTCAACTCCTCCCACCACCCCCCCCAACAGCTTTCCCCCCTTGTTGTCCATACGTTTGTTGTCTACATCTGTTGCTCTATTTATGCCTTGCAAAATGGTTAATCTGTACAGGTTTTCTAGGTTCCACATATATGCATGAATATACAAGATTTGTTTTTCTCTTTCTGACTTACTTCACTCTGTATGACAGTCTCTAGATGCATCGACGTCTCTACAAATGACCCAATTTCATTCCTTTTCGTGGCTTAGTAATATTCCATTTTATATATGTACCACGGCTTTATGCATTCGTCTGTCTGTGGGCATTTAGGTTGCTTCCATTACCTCGATATTGTAAATAGTGATGCAATGAACATTGCGGTGAATGTCTCTTTTTGATTTATGGTTTTGTCTGGGTATATGTCCAGTACTGGGATTGCTGTATCATATGGTAATTCTATTGTTAGTTTCTTAAGAAATTCCATATTGTTCTCCATAGTGACTGTATCAATTTATATTCCCAACAATAGTGGAAGAGGGTTCCTTTTCTCCACACCCTTTCCAGCATTTTTTGCTTGTAGATTTTCTATGATGCCTATTCTACCAGGTGTGAGGTGATACCTCATTGTTGAATCCATTTCGTTGAGCAAGGGGTAGGTATTGTCTATTCCATATTTGGCTTATGGAACGGTATCTGTGCTAATTTCAAACTCTGGTTTAATGCAGCACCCCAACTCACCTTCCCCATTAAGCAAGCATAAGTTAGTTTTCTAAACTTGAGACCCTGTTCTGTTTTGTAATTCAGTTCATGTGTAGCCAAGTTCCATTCCGTGTATTAGTGATACCTTATGATGTTTCTTTTTCTGTGTGACTTACTTCAGTTAGAATCATCGTGCCTCAATCCACTCATTATGCTGGTACGGGCCTGGTGACATAGATTTCATTGCTGAGTGGTATTCTGTTGTACATAAGTACCGCAACTTCTTTATCCATTATTTGCTCTCTGGGATATTTAACTTGTGCCGTAGAAGAGATTCCAGTAAAAAGAACCGTCCCAACCTTTGGGGTGGCTGTGTCTTTTTGATTTTAAATTAACTAAGCTATAGGACCATAAGTGGAAGTGCCCTAGGCTCTGTTGCTTTGTTTTTTAGATGTTTCAGGAAACACCATACACTTCTCCAGAGTGGCTGTTGGCAATTTACATACCGCCCATAAGCATAACAAGGCTCCCAGTTACCCATGGCCTGTCCTGCCTTTCTGGATTTTACACTTTTTTCAGATGGCCCTTTTGACCGGGGGGAAGTGAGACTTCATTGTAGTGCAGATTTCCTTTGCAAGCTTGCTTGGTTGGCCAAAAAGGGCGTATGCGTTTTTTCCTCAATATATTCAGGAAAAAACGCATACGCCCTTTTTGGCCAAGTGCATCATTGTGGACGTTCTGCCTCTTTTCCTATGCTTTAAATGCAATTCCAGTCTACCTCCTGAAATCGGTTTCCTGCAATTCTGCCCCGCTTTCAAGTCCTCTTGGCAGCCTTACTTCAGTATATTTTTGGACGATAGCTGTCATTTATAACTCTGCAGGTTTGTGAATTACAGTGCCCCTGAGCTCCTTTCTTCAACTCGCTTTCTCGTGAGCTGGCCGCAACACCGCAGGATGGCTTCAGGCCCTAATCTGGTTCCGGCACGGCACGCTGAGCCTTTGGTTAATTCCTCTTCCTGGTGGGCAATGAGAGTTAAATTTGCCCGTCCAGACACCTCCAGCTAGTCTCTCATTGGTTCTCCCTATTCCTGTTCATCTTCCGCAGAAATTGCAAACTGGGCCAAACAGGAGGTTAAAGGCACTGACTCTCCAAGTCGGGAGAGTGTTAGTAAAGCGTCTGGAATGTTGCACCCGAGTACCAGGGGACGAAAACTGACACATATTGGAACACGTCTCCTGATCACACGGTTGATCATACTCTGGGTTCCACGTGCATGTTTTAGCTGAAGGAAGAATACCTTAAACCTGGAGAGTTGAGACCCGTGGAATGGGTACCATGCAATATGACTTCAAAGGGTCTTCATTTGCTCACCGAACTTCTCCAATCCTATCACTGCTGCGTTTATGCCCCTGTACACACGCTTGATTCTCTTTCGGAGACATAGCAATCCATAGGTTTTAATATACTTCCTAGGCAGGTACACTCTTAGGCATTTAATATGGGGTGTTGAGTCCATTTCGTTGAGCAAGGAGTAGCTCTTGTCTATTCCATATTTGGCTTAAGGAACTTTATCTGTGCTCATTTCAATCTCTGGTTTTATGCAGCACCCCAACTCACCTTTCCCCTTAAGCAAGCATAAGTTGGTTTTCAAAATTTGAGACCCTGTTCTGTTTTGGAATTCAGTTCCTGTGTAGCCAAGTTTACATTCTGTGTATTAGTGATATCCTATGATGTTTCTATTTCTGTGTGACTTATTTCAGTTAGAATCATCATACCTGAATCCACTCATTATGCTGCTACGGGCCTGATGACATAGATTTCATTGCTGAGTGATATTGCATTGTACGTAAGTACCACAACTTCTTTATCCATTTTTCACTTTCTGTGATATTGAACTTGTACCGTAAACCAGGTTCTTGTAAACAGAGCCGTCCCAACTTTTGGGGTGGCTGTGTCTTTTTTATTTTAATTTCCCTAAGCTATAGGACAATAATTGGAAGTGCCCTAGGCTCCGTTGCTTTGTTTTTTATATGTTTCAGGAAACACCGTACACTTCTCCCGAGTGGCTGTTTGCAATTTACATCCCGCCCATCAGCATAATAAGGCTCCCAGTTCTCCATGGCCTGTCCTGCCTTTCTGGATTTTACACTTTTTTCAGATGGCCCTTTTGACCGCGGGGAAGTGAGACTTCACTGTAGTGCAGATTTCCTTTGCAAGCTTGCTTGGTTGGCCAAAAAGTGCGTATGCGTTTTTTCCTGAATATATTCAGGAAAAAACGCATACGCCCTTTTTGGCCAAGTGCATCATTGTGGACGTTCTGCCTCTTTTCCTATGCTTTAAATGCAATTCCAGTCTACCTCCTGAAATCGGTTTCCTGCAATTCTGCCCCGCTTTCAAGTCCTCTTGGCAGCCTTACTTCAGTATATTTTTGGACGATAGCTGTCATTTATAACTCTGCAGGTTTGTGAATTACAGTGCCCCTGAGCTCCTTTCTTCAACTCGCTTTCTCGTGAGCTGGCCGCAACACCGCAGGATGGCTTCAGGCCCTAATCTGGTTCCGGCACGGCACGCTGAGCCTTTGGTTAATTCCTCTTCCTGGTGCGAAATGAGAGTTAAATTTGCCCGTCCAGACACCTCCAGCTAGTCTCTCATTGGTTCTCCCTATTCCTGTTCATCTTCCGCAGAAATTGCAAACTGGGCCAAACAGGAGGTTAAAGGCACTGACTCTCCAAGTCGGGAGAGTGTTAGTAAAGCGTCTGGAATGTTGCACCCGAGTACCAGGGGACGAAAACTGAGACATATTGGAACACGTCTCCCTATCACACGGTTGATCATACTCTGGGTTCCACATGCATGTTTTAGCTGAAGGAAGAATACCTTAAACCTGGAGAGTTGAGACCCGTGGAATGGGTACCATGCAATATGACTTCAAAGGGTCTTCATTTGCTCACCGAACCTCTCCAGTCCTATCACTGCTGCGTTTATGCCCCTGTACACACGCTTGATTCTCTTTCGGAGACATAGCAATCCATAGGTTTTAAGATACTTCCTAGTCAGGTACATTCTTAGGCGTTTAATATGGGGTGTTGAGTCCATTTCGTTGAGCAAGGAGTAGCTCTTGTCTATTCCATATTTGGCTTAAGGAACTTTATCTGTGCTCATTTCAATCTCTGGTTTTATGCAGCACCCCAACTCACCTTTCCCCTTAAGCAAGCATAAGTTGGGTTTCTAAATTTGAGACCCTGTTCTGTTTTGTAATTCAGTTCCTGTGTAGCCAAGTTTACATTCCGTGTATTAGTGATATCTTATGATGTTTCTTTTTCTGTGTGACTTATTTCAGTTAGAATCATCATACCTGAATCCACTCATTATGCTGCTACGGGCCTGATGACATAGATTTCATTGCTGAGTGATACTGCATTGTACGTAAGTACCACAACTTCTTTATCCATTTTTCACTTTCTGCGATATTGAACTTGCACCGTAAACCAGGTTCTTGTAAACAGAGCCGTCCCAACCTTTGGGGTGGCTGTGTCTTTTTGATTTTAATTTCCCTAAGCTATAGGACCATAAGTGGAAGTGCCCTAGGCTCTGTTGCTTTGTTTTTTAGATGTTTCAGGAAACACCATACACTTCTCCCGAGTGGCTGTTGGCAATTTACATCCCGCCCATCAGCATAACAAGGCTCCCTGTTCTCCATGGCCTGTCCTGCCTTTCTGGATTTTACACTTTTTTCAGATGGCCCTTTTGACCGGGGGGAAGTGAGACTTCATTGTAGTGCAGATTTCCTTTGCAAGCTTGCTTGGTTGGCCAAAAAGGGCGTATGCGTTTTTTCCTGAATATATTCAGGAAAAAACGCATACACCCTTTTTGGCCAAGTGCATCATTGTGGACGTTCTGCCTCTTTTCCTATGCTTTAAATGCAATTCCAGTCTACCTCCTGAAATCGGTTTCCTGCAATTCTGCCCCGCTTTCAAGTCCTCTTGGCAGCCTTACTTCAGTATATTTTTGGACGATAGCTATCATTTATAACTCTGCAGGTTTGTGAATTACAGTGCCCCTGAGCTCCTTTCTTCAACTCGCTTTCTCGTGAGCTGGCCGCAACACCGCAGGATTGCTTCAGACCCTAATCTGGTTCCGGCACGGCACGCTGAGCCTTTGGTTAATTCCTCTTCCTGGTGGGAAATGAGAGTTAAATTTGCCCGTCCAGACACCTCCAGCTAGTCTGTCATTGGTTCTCCCTATTCCTGTTCATCTTCCGCAGAAATTGCAAACTGGGCCAAACAGGAGGTTAAAGGCACTGACTCTCCAAGTCGGGAGAGTGTTAGTAAAGCGTCTGGAATGTTGCACCCGAGTACCAGGGGACGAAAACTGACACATATTGGAACACGTCTCCCGATCACACGGTTGATCATACTCTGGGTTCCACATGCATGTTTTAGCTGAAGGAAGAATACCTTAAACCTGGAGAGTTGAGACCCGTGGAATGGTACCATGCAATATGACTTCAAAGGGTCTTCATTTGCTCACCGAACCTCTCCAGTCCTATCACTGCTGCTTTTATGCCCCTGTACACACGCTTGATTTTCTTTCGGAGACATAGCAATCCATAGGTTTTAAGATACTTCCTAGTCAGGTACATTCTTAGGCGTCTAATATGGGGTGTTGAGTCCATTTCGTTGAGCAAGGAGTAGCTCTTGTCTATTCCATATTTGGCTTAAGGAACTTTATCTGTGCTCATTTCAATCTCTGGTTTTATGCAGCACCCCAACTCACCTTTCCCCTTAAGCAAGCATAAGTTGGGTTTCTAAATTTGAGACCCTGTTCTGTTTTGTAATTCAGTTCCTGTGTAGCCAAGTTTACATTCCGTGTATTAGTGATATCTTATGATGTTTCTTTTTCTGTGTGACTTATTTCAGTTAGAATCATCATACCTGAATCCACTCATTATGTTGCTACGGGCCTGATGACATAGATTTCATTGCTGAGTGCTACTGCATTGTACGTAAGTACCACAACTTCTTTATCCATTTTTCACTTTCTGCGATATTGAACTTGTACCGTATATGAGGTTCTTGTAAACAGAGCCATCCCCAAATTTGGGGTGGCTGTGTCTTTTGATTTTAATTTCCCTAAGCTATAGGACCATAAGTGGAAGTGCCCTAGGCTCTGTTGCTTTGTTTTTTAGATGTTTCAGGAAACACCATACACTTCTCCCGAGTGGCTGTTGGCAATTTACATCCCGCCCATCAGCATAACAAGGCTCCCTGTTCTCCATGGCCTGTCCTGCCTTTCTGGATTTTACACTTTTTTCAGATGGCCCTTTTGACCGGGGGGAAGTGAGACTTCATTGTAGTGCAGATTTCCTTTGCAAGCTTGCTTGGTTGGCCAAAAAGGGCGTATGCGTTTTTTCCTGAATATATTCAGGAAAAAACGCATACGCCCTTTTTGGCCAAGTGCATCATTGTGGACGTTCTGCCTCTTTTCCTATGCTTTAAATGCAATTCCAGTCTACCTCCTGAAATCGGTTTCCTGCAATTCTGCCCCGCTTTCAAGTCCTCTTGGCAGCCTTACTTCAGTATATTTTTGGACGATAGCTATCATTTATAACTCTGCAGGTTTGTGAATTACAGTGCCCCTGAGCTCCTTTCTTCAACTCGCTTTCTCGTGAGCTGGCCGCAACACCGCAGGATTGCTTCAGGCCCTAATCTGGTTCCGGCACGGCACGCTGAGCCTTTGGTTAATTCCTCTTCCTGGTGGGAAATGAGAGTTAAATTTGCCCGTCCAGACACCTCCAGCTAGTCTCTCATTGGTTCTCCCTATTCCTGTTCATCTTCCGCAGAAATTGCAAACTGGGCCAAACAGGAGGTTAAAGGCACTGACTCTCCAAGTCGGGAGAGTGTTAGTAAAGCGTCTGGAATGTTGCACCCGAGTACCAGGGGACGAAAACTGACACATATTGGAACACGTCTCCCGATCACACGGTTGATCATACTCTGGGTTCCACATGCATGTTTTAGCTGAAGGAAGAATACCTTAAACCTGGAGAGTTGAGACCCGTGGAATGGGTACCATGCAATATAACTTCAAAGGGTCTTCATTTGCTCACCGAACCTCTCCAGTCCTATCACTGCTGCGTTTATGCCCCTGTACACACGCTTGATTCTCTTTCGGAGACATAGCAATCCATAGGTTTTAAGATACTTCCTAGTCAGGTACATTCTTAGGCGTTTAATATGGGGTGTTGAGTCCATTTCGTTGAGCAAGGAGTAGCTCTTGTCTATTCCATATTTGGCTTAAGGAACTTTATCTGTGCTCATTTCAATCTCTGGTTTTATGCAGCACCCCAACTCACCTTTCCCCTTAAGCAAGCATAAGTTGGGTTTCTAAATTTGAGACCCTCTTCTGTTTTGTAATTCAGTTCCTGTGTAGCCAAGTTTACATTCCGTGTATTAGTGATATCTTATGATGTTTCTTTTTCTGTGTGACTTATTTCAGTTAGAATCATCATACCTGAATCCACTCATTATGCTGCTACGGGCCTGATGACATAGATTTCATTGCTGAGTGATACTGCATTGTATGTAAGTACCACAACTTCTTTATCCATTTTTCACTTTCTGCGATATTGAACTTGTACCGTAAACCAGGTTCTTGTAAACAGAGCCGTCCCAACCTTTGGGGTGGCTGTGTCTTTTTGATTTTAATTTCCCTAAGCTACAGGACCATAAGTGGAAGTGCCCTAGGCTCTGTTGCTTTGTTTTTTAGATGTTTCAGGAAACACCATACACTTCTCCAGAGTGGCTGTTGGCAATTGACATCCCGCCCATCAGCATAACAAGGCTCCCAGTTCTCCATGGCCTGTCCTGCCTTTCTGGATTTTACACTTTTTTCAGATGGCCCTTTTGACCGGGGGAAGTGAGACTTCATTGTAGTGCAGATTTCCTTTGCAAGCTTGCTTGGTTGGCCAAAAAGGGCGTATGCGTTTTTTCCTGAATATATTCAGGAAAAAACGCATACGCCCTTTTTGGCCAAGTGCATCATTGTGGACGTTCTGCCTCTTTTCCTATGCTTTAAATGCAATTCCAGTCTACCTCCTGAAATCGGTTTCCTGCAATTCTGCCCCGCTTTCAAGTCCTCTTGGCAGCCTTACTTCAGTATATTTTTGGACGATAGCTGTCATTTATACCTCTGCAGGTTTGTGAATTACAGTGCCCCTGAGCTCCTTTCTTCAACTCGCTTTCTCGTGAGCTGGCCGCAACACCGCAGGATGGCTTCAGGCCCTAATCTGGTTCCGGCACGGCACGCTGAGCCTTTGGTTAATTCCTCTTCCTGGTGGGAAATGAGAGTTAAATTTGGCCGTCCAGACACCTCCAGCTAGTCTGTCATTGGTTCTCCCTATTCCTGTTCATCTTCCGCAGAAATTGCAAACTGGGCCAAACAGGAGGTTAAAGGCACTGACTCTCCAAGTCGGGAGAGTGTTAGTAAAGCGTCTGGAATGTTGCACCCGAGTACCAGGGGATGAAAACTGAGACATATTGGAACACGTCTCCCGATCACACGATTGATCATACTCTGGGTTCCACATGCATGTTTTAGCTGAAGGAAGAATACCTTAAACCTGGAGAGTTGAGACCCGTGGAATGGGTACCATGCAATATGACTTCAAAGGGTCTTCATTTGCTCACCGAACCTCTCCAATCCTATCACTGCTGCGTTTATGCCCCTGTACACACGCTTGATTCTCTTTTGGAGACATAGCCATCAATAGGTTTTAAGATACTTCCTAGTCAGGTATATTCTTAGTTGTTTAATATGGGGTGTTGAATCCATTTCGTTGAGCAAGGAGTAGCTCTTGTCTATTCCATATTTGGCTTAAGGAACTTTATCTGTGCTCATTTCAATCTCTGGGTTTATGCAGCACCCCAACTCACCTTTCCCCTTAAGCAAGCATAAGTTGATTTTCTAAATTTGAGACCCTGTTCTGTTTTGTAATTCAGTTCCTATGTAGCCAAGTTTACATTCCGTGTATTAGTGATATCTTATGATGTTTCTTTTTCTGTGTGACTTATTTCAGTTAGAATCATCATACCTGAATCCACTCATTATGTTGCTACGGGCCTGATGACATAGATTTCATTGCTGAGTGCTACTGCATTGTACGTAAGTACCACAACTTCTTTATCCATTTTTCACTTTCTGCGATATTGAACTTGTACCGTATATGAGGTTCTTGTAAACAGAGCCATCCCCAAATTTGGGGTGGCTGTGTCTTTTGATTTTAATTTCCCTAAGCTATAGGACCATAAGTGGAAGTGCCCTAGGCTCTGTTGCTTTGTTTTTTAGATGTTTCAGGAAACACCATACACTTCTCCCGAGTGGCTGTTGGCAATTTACATCCCGCCCATCAGCATAACAAGGCTCCCTGTTCTCCATGGCCTGTCCTGCCTTTCTGGATTTTACACTTTTTTCAGATGGCCCTTTTGACCGGGGGGAAGTGAGACTTCATTGTAGTGCAGATTTCCTTTGCAAGCTTGCTTGGTTGGCCAAAAAGGGCGTATGCGTTTTTTCCTGAATATATTCAGGAAAAAACGCATACGCCCTTTTTGGCCAAGTGCATCATTGTGGACGTTCTGCCTCTTTTCCTATGCTTTAAATGCAATTCCAGTCTACCTCCTGAAATCGGTTTCCTGCAATTCTGCCCCGCTTTCAAGTCCTCTTGGCAGCCTTACTTCAGTATATTTTTGGACGATAGCTATCATTTATAACTCTGCAGGTTTGTGAATTACAGTGCCCCTGAGCTCCTTTCTTCAACTCGCTTTCTCGTGAGCTGGCCGCAACACCGCAGGATTGCTTCAGGCCCTAATCTGGTTCCGGCACGGCACGCTGAGCCTTTGGTTAATTCCTCTTCCTGGTGCGAAATGAGAGTTAAATTTGCCCGTCCAGACACCTCCAGCTAGTCTCTCATTGGTTCTCCCTATTCCTGTTCATCTTCCGCAGAAATTGCAAACTGGGCCAAACAGGAGGTTAAAGGCACTGACTCTCCAAGTCGGGAGAGTGTTAGTAAAGCGTCTGGAATGTTGCACCCGAGTACCAGGGGACGAAAACTGACACATATTGGAACACGTCTCCCGATCACACGGTTGATCATACTCTGGGTTCCACATGCATGTTTTAGCTGAAGGAAGAATACCTTAAACCTGGAGAGTTGAGACCCGTGGAATGGGTACCATGCAATATAACTTCAAAGGGTCTTCATTTGCTCACCGAACCTCTCCAGTCCTATCACTGCTGCGTTTATGCCCCTGTACACACGCTTGATTCTCTTTCGGAGACATAGCAATCCATAGGTTTTAAGATACTTCCTAGTCAGGTACATTCTTAGGCGTTTAATATGGGGTGTTGAGTCCATTTCGTTGAGCAAGGAGTAGCTCTTGTCTATTCCATATTTGGCTTAAGGAAGTTTATCTGTGCTCATTTCAATCTCTGGTTTTATGCAGCACCCCAACTCACCTTTCCCCTTAAGCAAGCATAAGTTGGGTTTCTAAATTTGAGACCCTCTTCTGTTTTGTAATTCAGTTCCTGTGTAGCCAAGTTTACATTCCGTGTATTAGTGATATCTTATGATGTTTCTTTTTCTGTGTGACTTATTTCAGTTAGAATCATCATACCTGAATCCACTCATTATGCTGCTACGGGCCTGATGACATAGATTTCATTGCTGAGTGATACTGCATTGTATGTAAGTACCACAACTTCTTTATCCATTTTTCACTTTCTGCGATATTGAACTTGTACCGTAAACCAGGTTCTTGTAAACAGAGCCGTCCCAACCTTTGGGGTGGCTGTGTCTTTTTGATTTTAATTTCCCTAAGCTACAGGACCATAAGTGGAAGTGCCCTAGGCTCTGTTGCTTTGTTTTTTAGATGTTTCAGGAAACACCATACACTTCTCCAGAGTGGCTGTTGGCAATTGACATCCCGCCCATCAGCATAACAAGGCTCCCAGTTCTCCATGGCCTGTCCTGCCTTTCTGGATTTTACACTTTTTTCAGATGGCCCTTTTGACCGGGGGAAGTGAGACTTCATTGTAGTGCAGATTTCCTTTGCAAGCTTGCTTGGTTGGCCAAAAAGGGCGTATGCGTTTTTTCCTGAATATATTCAGGAAAAAACGCATACGCCCTTTTTGGCCAAGTGCATCATTGTGGACGTTCTGCCTCTTTTCCTATGCTTTAAATGCAATTCCAGTCTACCTCCTGAAATCGGTTTCCTGCAATTCTGCCCCGCTTTCAAGTCCTCTTGGCAGCCTTACTTCAGTATATTTTTGGACGATAGCTGTCATTTATACCTCTGCAGGTTTGTGAATTACAGTGCCCCTGAGCTCCTTTCTTCAACTCGCTTTCTCGTGAGCTGGCCGCAACACCGCAGGATGGCTTCAGGCCCTAATCTGGTTCCGGCACGGCACGCTGAGCCTTTGGTTAATTCCTCTTCCTGGTGGGAAATGAGAGTTAAATTTGGCCGTCCAGACACCTCCAGCTAGTCTGTCATTGGTTCTCCCTATTCCTGTTCATCTTCCGCAGAAATTGCAAACTGGGCCAAACAGGAGGTTAAAGGCACTGACTCTCCAAGTCGGGAGAGTGTTAGTAAAGCGTCTGGAATGTTGCACCCGAGTACCAGGGGATGAAAACTGAGACATATTGGAACACGTCTCCCGATCACACGATTGATCATACTCTGGGTTCCACATGCATGTTTTAGCTGAAGGAAGAATACCTTAAACCTGGAGAGTTGAGACCCGTGGAATGGGTACCATGCAATATGACTTCAAAGGGTCTTCATTTGCTCACCGAACCTCTCCAATCCTATCACTGCTGCGTTTATGCCCCTGTACACACGCTTGATTCTCTTTTGGAGACATAGCAATCCATAGGTTTTAAGATACTTCCTAGTCAGGTACATTCTTAGGCGTTTAATATGGGGTGTTGAGTCCATTTCGTTGAGCAAGGAGTAGCTCTTGTCTATTCCATATTTGGCTTAAGGAACTTTATCTGTGCTCATTTCAATCTCTGGTTTTATGCAGCACCCCAACTCACCTTTCCCCTTAAGCAAGCATAAGTTGGGTTTCTAAATTTGAGACCCTGTTCTGTTTTGTAATTCAGTTCCTGTGTAGCCAAGTTTACATTCCGTGTATTAGTGATATCTTATGAGGTTTCTTTTTCTGTGTGACTTATTTCAGTTAGAATCATCATACCTGAATCCACTCATTATGTTGCTACGGGCCTGATGACATAGATTTCATTGCTGAGTGATACTGCATTGTACGTAAGTACCACAACTTCTTTATCCATTTTTCACTTTCTGCGATATTGAACTTGTACCGTATATGAGGTTCTTGTAAACAGAGCCATCCCCAACTTTGGGGTGGCTGTGTCTTTTGATTTTAATTTCCCTAAGCTATAGGACCATAAGTGGAAGTGCCCTAGGCTCTGTTGCTTTGTTTTTTAGATGTTTCAGGAAACACCATACACTTCTCCCGAGTGGCTGTTGGCAATTTACATCCCGCCCATCAGCATAACAAGGCTCCCTGTTCTCCATGGCCTGTCCTGCCTTTCTGGATTTTACACTTTTTTCAGATGGCCCTTTTGACCGGGGGGAAGTGAGACTTCATTGTAGTGCAGATTTCCTTTGCAAGCTTGCTTGGTTGGCCAAAAAGGGCGTATGCGTTTTTTCCTGAATATATTCAGGAAAAAACGCATACGCCCTTTTTGGCCAAGTGCATCATTGTGGACGTTCTGCCTCTTTTCCTATGCTTTAAATGCAATTCCAGTCTACCTCCTGAAATCGGTTTCCTGCAATTCTGCCCCGCTTTCAAGTCCTCTTGGCAGCCTTACTTCAGTATATTTTTGGACGATAGCTATCATTTATAACTCTGCAGGTTTGTGAATTTCAGTGCCCCTGAGCTCCTTTCTTCAACTCGCTTTCTCGTGAGCTGGCCGCAACACCGCAGGATTGCTTCAGGCCCTAATCTGGTTCCGGCACGGCACGCTGAGCCTTTGGTTAATTCCTCTTCCTGGTGGGAAATGAGAGTTAAATTTGCCCGTCCAGACACCTCCAGCTAGTCTGTCATTGGTTCTCCCTATTCCTGTTCATCTTCCGCAGAAATTGCAAACTGGGCCAAACAGGAGGTTAAAGGCACTGACTCTCCAAGTCGGGAGAGTGTTAGTAAAGCGTCTGGAATGTTGCACCCGAGTACCAGGGGACGAAAACTGACACATATTGGAACACGTCTCCCGATCACACGGTTGATCATACTCTGGGTTCCACATGCATGTTTTAGCTGAAGGAAGAATACCTTAAACCTGGAGAGTTGAGACCCGTGGAATGGTACCATGCAATATGACTTCAAAGGGTCTTCATTTGCTCACCGAACCACTCCAGTCCTATCACTGCTGTGTTTATGCCCCTGTACACACGCTTGATTCTCTTTCGGAGACATAGCAATCCATAGGTTTTAAGATACTTCCTAGTCAGGTACATTCTTAGGCGTCTAATATGGGGTGTTGAGTCCATTTCGTTGAGCAAGGAGTAGCTCTTGTCTATTCCATATTTGGCTTAAGGAACTTTATCTGTGCTCATTTCAATCTCTGGTTTTATGCAGCACCCCAACTCACCTTTCCCCTTAAGCAAGCATAAGTTGGGTTTCTAAATTTGAGACCCTCTTCTGTTTTGTAATTCAGTTCCTGTGTAGCCAAGTTTACATTCCGTGTATTAGTGATATCTTATGATGTTTCTTTTTCTGTGTGACTTATTTCAGTTAGAATCATCATACCTGAATCCACTCATTATGCTGCTACGGGCCTGATGACATAGATTTCATTGCTGAGTGATACTGCATTGTATGTAAGTACCACAACTTCTTTATCCATTTTTCACTTTCTGCGATATTGAACTTGTACCGTAAACCAGGTTCTTGTAAACAGAGCCGTCCCAACCTTTGGGGTGGCTGTGTCTTTTTGATTTTAATTTCCCTAAGCTACAGGACCATAAGTGGAAGTGCCCTAGGCTCTGTTGCTTTGTTTTTTAGATGTTTCAGGAAACACCATACACTTCTCCCGAGTGGCTGTTGGCAATTGACATCCCACCCATCAGCATAACAAGGCTCCCTGTTCTCCATGGCCTGTCCTGCCTTTCTGGATTTTACACTTTTTTCAGATGGCCCTTTTGACCGGGGGGAAGTGAGACTTCATTGTAGTGCAGATTTCCTTTGCAAGCTTGCTTGGTTGGCCAAAAAGGGCGTATGCGTTTTTTCCTGAATATATTCAGGAAAAAACGCATACGCTCTTTTTGGCCAAGTGCATCATTGTGGACGTTCTGCCTCTTTTCCTATGCTTTAAATGCAATTCCAGTCTACCTCCTGAAATCGGTTTCCTGCAATTCTGCCCCGCTTTCAAGTCCTCTTGGCAGCCTTACTTCAGTATATTTTTGGACGATAGCTGTCATTTATAACTCTGCAGGTTTGTGAATTACAGTGCCCCTGAGCTCCTTTCTTCAACTCGCTTTCTCGTGAGCTGGCCGCAACACCGCAGGATTGCTTCAGGCCCTAATCTGGTTCCGGCACGGCACGCTGAGCCTTTGGTTAATTCCTCTTCCTCGTGGGAAATGAGAGTTAAATTTGCCCGTCCAGACACCTCCAGCTAGTCTGTCATTGGTTCTCCCTATTCCTGTTCATCTTCCGCAGAAATTGCAAACTGGGCCAAACAGGAGGTTAAAGGCACTGACTCTCCAAGTCGGGAGAGTGTTAGTAAAGCGTCTGGAATGTTGCACCCGAGTACCAGGGGACGAAAACTGACACATATTGGAACACGTCTCCCGATCACACGGTTGATCATACTCTGGGTTCCACATGCATGTTTTAGCTGAAGGAAGAATACCTTAAACCTGGAGAGTTGAGACCCGTGGAATGGGTACCATGCAATATGACTTCAAAGGGTCTTCATTTGCTCACCGAACCTCTCCAGTCCTATCACTGCTGTGTTTATGCCCCTGTACACACGCTTGATTCTCTTTCGGAGACATAGCAATCCATAGGTTTTAAGATACTTCCTAGTCAGGTACATTCTTAGGCGTTTAATATGGGGTGTTGAGTCCATTTCGTTGAGCAAGGAGTAGCTCTTGTCTATTCCATATTTGGCTTAAGGAACTTTATCTGTGCTCATTTCAATCTCTGGTTTTATGCAGCACCCCAACTCACCTTTCCCCTTAAGCAAGCATAAGTTGGGTTTCTAAATTTGAGACCCTGTTCTGTTTTGTAATTCAGTTCCTGTGTAGCCAAGTTTACATTCCGTGTATTAGTGATATCTTATGATGTTTCTTTTTCTGTGTGACTTATTTCAGTTAGAATCATCATACCTGAATCCACTCATTATGTTGCTACGGGCCTGATGACATAGATTTCATTGCTGAGTGCTACTGCATTGTACGTAAGTACCACAACTTCTTTATCCATTTTTCACTTTCTGCGATATTGAACTTGTACCGTATATGAGGTTCTTGTAAACAGAGCCATCCCCAACTTTGGGGTGGCTGTGTCTTTTGATTTTAATTTCCCTAAGCTATAGGACCATAATTGGAAGTGCCCTAGGCTCTGTTGCTTTGTTTTTTAGATGTTTCAGGAAACACCATACACTTCTCCCGAGTGGCTGTTGGCAATTTACATCCCGCCCATCAGCATAACAAGGCTCCCAGTTCTCCATGGCCTGTCCTGCCTTTCTGGATTTTACACTTTTTTCAGATGGCCCTTTTGACCGGGGGGAAGTGAGACTTCATTGTAGTGCAGATTTCCTTTGCAAGCTTGCTTGGTTGGCCAAAAAGGGCGTATGCGTTTTTTCCTGAATATATTCAGGAAAAAACGCATACGCCCTTTTTGGCCAAGTGCATCATTGTGGACGTTCTGCCTCTTTTCCTATGCTTTAAATGCAATTCCAGTCTACCTCCTGAAATCGGTTTCCTGCAATTCTGCCCCGCTTTCAAGTCCTCTTGGCAGCCTTACTTCAGTATATTTTTGGACGATAGCTGTCATTTATAACTCTGCAGGTTTGTGAATTACAGTGCCCCTGAGCTCCTTTCTTCAACTCGCTTTCTCGTGAGCTGGCCGCAACACCGCAGGATGGCTTCAGGCCCTAATCTGGTTCCGGCACGGCACGCTGAGCCTTTGGTTAATTCCTCTACCTGGTGTGAAATGAGAGTTAAATTTGCCCGTCCAGACACCTCCAGCTAGTCTCTCATTGGTTCTCCCTATTCCTGTTCATCTTCCGCAGAAATTGCAAACTGGGCCAAACAGGAGGTTAAAGGCACTGACTCTCCAAGTCGGGAGAGTGTTAGTAAAGCGTCTGGCATGTTGCACCCGAGTACCAGGGAACGAAAAGTGAGACACATTTGAACTTGTTTCTCGATCACATGGTGGATCATACTCTGGGTTCCACATGCATGTTTTAGCTGAAGGAAGTATCCCTTAAACCTGGAGAGTTGAGACCCATGGAATGGGTACCATGCAATATGACTTCAAAGGGTCTTCATTTGCTCACCGAACCTCACCAATCTTATGAGCCCCAAGTGTCCAGCCTTATGTGTCCCCCAGCTCTGGGTGTAGATGTGGTAAATGCAGGTTGCATCAGAAGCCTTGAATGAATTACTTAAGTATTTCTCTCTATTTCACTGTCATTGTGTTTTGTTTAAGAAATTTATTTTTATTATGGGATTTACCTGATTTTCACTGCTTTAATGCCGCTGTACACACTCTTGATTCTCTTACAGAGATATATAAATCCATAGGTTTTATGATTCTTACTAGTCAGGTATATTCCTAGGCGTTGAATATGGGGTGTTGAGTCCATTTCGTTGAGCAAGGAGTAGCTCTTGTCTATTCCATATTTGGCTTAAGGAACTTTATCTGTGCTCATTTCAATCTCTGGTTTTATGCAGCACCCCAACTCACCTTTCCCCTTAAGCAAGCATAAGTTGGGTTTCTAAATTTGAGACCCTGTTCTGTTTTGTAATTCAGTTCCTGTGTAGCCAAGTTTACATTCCGTGTATTAGTGATATCTTATGATGTTTCTTTTTCTGTGTGACTTATTTCAGTTAGAATCATCATACCTGAATCCACTCATTATGCTGCTATGGGCCTGATGACATAGATTTCCTTGCTGAGTGATACTGCATTGTACGTAAGTACCACAACTTCTTTATCCATTTTTCACTTTCTGCGATATTGAACTTGTAACGTAAACGTGGTTCTTGTAAACACAGCCGTGCCAAACTTTGGGGTGGCTGTGTCTTTTTGATTTTAATTTCCCTAAGCTATAGGACCATAAGTGGAAGTGCCCTAGGCTCTGTTGCTTTGTTTTTTAGATGTTTCAGGAAACACCATACACTTCTCCCGAGTGGCTGTTGGCAATTTACATCCCGCCCATCAGCATAACAAGGCTCCCAGTTCTCCATGGCCTGTCCTGCCTTTCTGGATTTTACAGTTTTTTCAGATGGCCCTTTTTACCGGGGGGAAGTGAGACTTCATTGTAGTGCAGATTTCCTTTGCAAGCTTGCTTGGTTGGCCAAAAAGGGCGTATGCGTTTTTTCCTGAATATATTCAGGAAAAAACGCATACGCCCTTTTTGGCCAAGTGCATCATTGTGGACGTTCTGCCTCTTTTCCTATGCTTTAAATGCAATTCCAGTCTACCTCCTGAAATCGGTTTCCTGCAATTCTGCCCCGCTTTCAAGTCCTCTTGGCAGCCTTACTTCAGTATATTTTTGGACGATAGCTGTCATTTATAACTCTGCAGGTTTGTGAATTACAGTGCCCCTGAGCTCCTTTCTTCAACTCGCTTTCTCGTGAGCTGGCCGCAACACCGCAGGATGGCTTCAGGCCCTAATCTGGTTCCGGCACGGCACGCTGAGCCTTTGGTTAATTCCTCTTCCTGGTGGGAAATGAGAGTTAAATTTGCCCGTCCAGACACCTCCAGCTAGTCTGTCATTGGTTCTCCCTATTCCTGTTCATCTTCCGCAGAAATTGCAAACTGGGCCAAACAGGAGGTTAAAGGCACTGACTCTCCAAGTCGGGAGAGTGTTAGTAAAGCGTCTGGAATGTTGCACCCGAGTACCAGGGGACGAAAACTGACACATATTGGAACACGTCTCCCGATCACACGGTTGATCATACTCTGGGTTCCAAATGCATGTTTTAGCTGAAGGAAGAATCCCTTAAACCTGGAGAGTTGAGACCCGTGGAATGGGTACATGCTTGATTCTCTTTCGGAGACATAGCAATCCATAGGTTTTAAGATACTTCCTAGTCAGGTACACTCTTAGGCATTTAATATGGGGTGTTGAGTCCATTTCGTTGAGCAAGGAGTAGCTCTTGTCTATTCCATATTTGGCTTAAGTAATTATATCTGTGCTCATTTCAATCTCTGGTTTTATGCAGTACGCCAACTCACCTTTCCCCTTAAGCAAGCATAAGTTGGTTTTCTAAATTTGAGACCCTGTTCTGTTTTGGAATTCAGTTCCTGTGTAGCCAAGTTTACATTCCGTGTATTAGTGATATCTTATGATGTTTCTTTTTCTGTGTGACTTATTTCAGTTAGAATCATCATACCTGAATCCACTCATTATGCTGCTACGGGCCTGATGACATAGATTTCATTGCTGAGTGATATTGCATTGTACGTAAGTACCACAACTTCTTTATCCATTTTTCACTTTCTGCGATATTGAACTTGTACCGTATATGAGGTTCTTGTAAACAGAGCCATCCCAAACTTTGGGGTGGCTGTGTCTTTTTGATTTTAATTGCCCTAAACTATAGTACCATAAGTGGAAGTGCCCTAGGCTCTGTTGCTTTGTTTTTTAGATGTTTCAGGAAACACCATACACTTCTCCCGAGTGGCTGTTGGCAATTTACATCCTGCCCATCAGCATAAGATGGCTCCCAGTTCTCCATGGCCTGTCATGCCTTTATGGATTTTACACTTTTTTCAGATGGCCCTTTTGACCGGGGGGAATTGAGACTTCATTGTAGTGCAGATTTCCTTTGCAAGCTTGCTTGGTTGGCCAAAAAGGGCGTATGCGTTTTTTCCTGAATATATTCAGGAAGAAACACATACGCCCTTTTTGGGCAAGTCAGGTTCTTGAATTGCGTGGCCCCTAGCTCCATTTTTCAGCTCTTAGTTTTGTGATCTTGCCCCATAACCACAGGATTCCTTGAAGCCCTATTCTTCTTCTGGGGCACCTTGCTGTGCCTTTGGTTCATTCTTCTTACTGATGTGAAATTAGAGTGAAATGTGCCCATTGAAACCGCTACAGCTAGTTTCTCACTGGTTCCCCCTATTCCCATTCATCCTCCGCACTAACTGAAGACTGTGCGATACCAGAACTTAAAGGCATTGACTCTCCATGTGGGGATGTTGTTAGTAAAGCGGCTGGAATGTCGATCCGGAGCCCCAGGAGAGGAAAAATGTGGTGCGTTTTAGAAACCTTTCCCGATCATATGGTATACCAGTCGCTGGGTTTCCCAAGCATGGTTTAGCTGTAGGAAGATTCCCTTCAACCTGGAGTGTTGGGACCCTTGGAATGAGTAGCATGAAGTATTGCATTAAACTTTCGGCAGTTGCTCACCGAAGCTCACCAATCCTCTCAGCCCCAAGTGTCCAGCCTTATGTCTTATCCAGCTGTGGGTTTATATGTGGTCAATCCAGGTTGCATCACAGCCCCTGAGCGAATTTTGTAAGAATTTTTCTCTCTTTCATTGTTTCTGCGTTTTGTTTTTAAAATTTATTTCTATAATGGGGTTTAGCTCATTTTCACTGCTGTGTTTGTGCCGCTCTGCACACACTTGATTCCCTTATGGAGATATATCAATACATGGGTTTTAAGATTCTTATTACTCAGATATATTTCTCTGCGGTGTATAGGGTGTGTTGAGGCCAGTTCATTGAGCAAGGTGTAGATCTTGTCTAATACCTATTTGGTTTCTTGAACGGTATCTGTGCTAATTTCAAACTCTGGTTTTATGCATCACCCCACCTCTCCTTTCCCCTTAAGCTGACATAAGTGTGTTTTCTAAATGTGAGACACTGTTCTGTTCTGTAATTCATTTCTTGTGCAGGCATATTTACCCTCCCTCTATAAGTGATATCTTATGATATGTTTCTTTTTCTGTTTGACTTATTTCAAGTAGTATTATCGGACCTAAATCCACTCTTTATCCTTCTACTAGCCTTATTACATTGATTTCATGGTGAAGAGATATTCCATTGTACATAAGTACCACATCTTCTTTATCCATTGTTCTCTTTCCTGGGATATTTAAGGTGTACTGAAGTTGAGGTTCTTGTAAACAGAGTAGCCCTAAACTGTGGTGTGCTTGTGTCCTGTTGATTTTTAGACTTCCCTAGATATACTCCCATGATTGGAAGTGTCCTATGCTCTGTAGCTCTGTTTTTAGATGATTTAGGAACCACCATACACTTCTCCAGAGTGGCT
Source organism: Lagenorhynchus albirostris (assembly GCF_949774975.1). Taxonomy (NCBI): domain Eukaryota; kingdom Metazoa; phylum Chordata; class Mammalia; order Artiodactyla; family Delphinidae; genus Lagenorhynchus; species Lagenorhynchus albirostris. The sequence continues at coordinate 1,970,211 of NW_026783575.1, read as the reverse complement.
CTCGGCAGTTCACACACTGCCCATCAGCGTATAAAGGCTCCCTGTTCTCCATGGCCTGTCCTGCATTTCTGGTTTTTACAATTTTTTAGGATGGCCCTTTTGACCGGTGGGAAATGAGACTTCTTTGTTGTGCACATTTGCATTGCTTGCTTGCTTCGTTGCCCATAAAGTGCGTATGCGTTTTTTCCTGGATATAATCAGGAAAAATCGCATACGCCCTTTTGGGCCAACTGCATCATTGTCGAAATTCTGCCGCTTTTCATGTGCGTTAAAGACGAGTCCAATCTATCTCTTGAAATCTGTTTCTTGCAATTCTGTCTTGCATTCAGATCCTCTTCTTTGCCTTACCTCAACATATTTTTGGACGTTAGTTTTCATTTATAACTCTGCAGGTTTGTGAATTGCAGTGACCCTGAGCTCCATGTTTTAAGTTGCTCTTTTGTGAGCTGGCCTCAAACCCGCAGGATTGCTTCAGGCCCTATTTTGGCTCCGGCGAGGCAGGCTGAGCCTTTTTTTAATTCTTATTCTTAATGGGAAATTAGAGTGATATGTGCCCGTCCAAACCCCTACAACTCTTCTCTCATTGGTTCCCCCTCTTCCCGTTCATCCTCCTCACAATTTGCAAAATGTGTGAAACAGAAGTTTAAATGTGCTGATTCTCCAAGTGGGGAGCTTCTAAGTAACGTGGCTGGAATGGTGAACAGGAGCACCAGGAGAGGATAAATGAGGTGCATTTTAGACACATCTCCCGATCACATGGTGTACAGTCCTCTGGGTTTTCCATGCATGTTTTAGCTGTAGGAAGATCCCTTGAACCTGCAGATTTGGGACCCATTGAATGGGTACCAGGTAGTATTACTTTAAAGGGTGTGCATTTCCTCACCCAACCTCACATTTCTCTTAGCGCAGTTTCCAGCCTTATGTCTCATCCTGCTGTGGGTCTAGATGTGTTCAATCCATGTTGCATCACCGTCCCTGAGGAAAAGTTGTAAGAGGTTTTCTCTGTCTCTCTGTCGTTTATTTTTTTCAATTTATTACTATATTGGTTACAGCTGATTTTCAAAGCTCTGTTTCTTGCTGCTGTACATCCACTTGATTCACGTACAGAGAGACATCAATAAATTCTTTTTCAGATTCTTACCAGTCGTATATATTCTTTTCCGGTGACTTGAGTGTGCTGAGTGCAGTTCTTTTAGCTACCGTGTAGGCCTTGTTGATTATCAGTTTGGTATTTGGAATGGTATCTTTGCTAATTTCAACCTCCTGGATGATGCCTCACCCCTCCCCACCTTTCCCGTTTAGCAGCCTTATGCGTGTTTTCTACATATTTGACTATGTTTTTGTTTTGTAATTTATTTCATGTGTAGCCATTTTGGATTCCACCTTTAAGTGATATCTTATGATATGTGTCTTCTTCTTTTTGAATTCTGTCACTTAGAATGATCATACGTAACTCCTCCGGAGTTGTTACAGCTGGCCATATTTCATTGATTTCCAGGCTGAATAATATTCCACTCTACCTAAGTACCACATCTCTATCCATTTTTTCCCTCCAGAGACATTTAAGTTATATCCTAGTCGAGGATCTTTTAAACAGAGAGGGGGTAAACATTGGGGTGCCTGTGTCCTCTCGATTTTTGTTTTTCCCAAGATATACGCCCATGAGTGCAAGTGCCCTATGCTCTGTAGCTCATTGTTTAGATGCTTTAGTAAACACAATACACTTCTCCAGAATGGCCGTTGGCAATATACATTTCCACTATAAGTCTCACAGGGCTCCCTCTTCTCCTTGCCCTGTCCTGCATTTCTGTTGTTTACGCTTTATGAGGATGGCTCTTCTGACTGATGCGAAGTGATGTCTTTTGTAGTATTGACTTCCAGTGCCCACCTGTTTGGTTGGCTAAAAAGGTGTACGCTCTTTTCTTGAATATATACACAAAAAAAACGCATACACCCTTTTTGGCCAACTGCAATGTTGGCAATGTTCAGCTCCTTTTCTTGTGCTTAACGGCGAGTCCTTTCTACCTCCTCAAATCCCTTTCCTGCCATTCTCCCTTGCTTACAAGTCCTTTTCTCTGACTTTCCTCAAGACATTTTTCAGTGATGGATATTTTCAACTCTGCAGTTTTGTGAATTTTACTGCCCCTGAGTTCTATTGTTCAACTTGTGTTTATGGGAACCGGCCACAAAGCAGCGGGATTTCCTCAAGCCCTATACTGTTTCCATGGGCAACCCTAGCCTTTGGTCAATTCGTCTTCCTGATTGGAAATTAGAGTGACATGTGCCTGTCTGAACACGTAGGACTTGTCTCTCATTGTTCCTCATCCTTCCGCTTCATCCTCTGGACAAATTCCAAACTGTACGCAACAGGATGTTGACAGTGCTGACATCTCCAAGTGGGGAGACTGTTAGTAAAGACGCTGGAGGGGTGAACCCGAGCACCAGGAGATGAGGAGATGAGATGCCTTTTCCAAACTCTTCCCGATCAGACGGTATACCATCCTCTGGGTGTGACAGACATGTTTTAGCAGTAGGAAGAGTCCCATTCATGTAAGGAGAACACCAGGGCTTTTTCAAAATCAGTGTCTCCCCGAAACCCAAACTGGGGAATTTTTTAAGCTACGGCTACACATATGTTCATTAAGGGCCTTGGGAAGTAGGCAGAGTCCAAACTTTAGATGATTGAAGTCTTCAGGGTCAGAAGCACTCACCACCAGCTTCCCTTAGGTTACACTTTAACTGTCATTGATAGATGATGTCAATAAAAATATCTATTCTTTTTCAGATTATTTCCCCTTATAGGTTATTGCAAAATGTTGAGTGTAGTTCCCTGTGCTATACAGTAGTTCCTTGTTGATGATCTATTTTATACATAGCAGTGTGTATGTGTTAATCCCAAACTGTTAATTTATCCCTCCTCCCACCTTTCCCCTTTGGTAATAATAAATTATAAGATTTTATACTTCTCAGAAATGGGGGAGCTGAAAGAGAGGTATCATTTTCAATGGAAAAGCATTTAAAACAAGATTGAAGCTTTAACCAAGATTATTAGATGTACATCCTTGGAAAGAAATCACTTCATTTCTCTAATATTGAGCTGACAAATAAGACAAACCTTTTCACTGAACTTGCTTATAATAAAGTGATGGAAATATCCAATGGAAGTGTTAGAAACATCTTATTTTACCCGAGCCTTATACACTGTTCTATGTTAACTACACTTTGGCTCACACATCTGTTCATTGAGGTTACAATAGTCTCAATTTCTGTTACTGATCCTCCAGAGTGGACCCCAACAAGTGTCCCCCTGCCCAGTGTCATTGGGGCCAACAGATCGAGACTGAGTTTGGTTCACAAGCAAAGGAAACTTTATATTTTGATCAGAGAATGGAGAGGTGAGAGCATGCACTACCCCGTGGGCTGTGGGCTGGGCTGCTGTGTAGAGATCCTGTCAGAGTCAGTGGGAGGGAGGGGGCGGAGCTCTCGAGGGCCGGGTTGGCTGTAGCTCAGGCTCTATATCGCGGAGTCTGCACTGGGCCCCAGGAGCTGAGGTGTCGACCCAGCCATTCTGCACTAGGAAATCTGGTCTGAAGTGCCGGGTGTGGAACCTCTGCATGCGGGACCCTAGGAGCACGTGAAATTAGACAAAGCACAAAGGATAAAAAAGGTTAGACTTGACTTTATTGCCCAGATTCTATTTTTATCTCCCAGGGATTTTTAATGGGCTTTGCTGGGGACAAACCCCCCCTCTGCCTTTTGTCCCGTTCCTCATTCTTGGAGTGCTGAGGGTGCAGACCCTTCTTCTGTAACTGCTGAGTGCTGAGTTGGGAGCCCTCATACCCTGGGGCGAGGGTCAGAGCTTCTCCCCAGCAGCCTCCAGGTGACGTTGATTGTCCCCAGGCCCCCTGCCTCCCTGCTCGTCCACCTGAGCACCAGCATTGGAAGTGTTATAGATTCTAATGACCTTTAAGGGTCCAGGAAAGAGATGTGCAGAGACGCTGTGGGGGCCGGTTTCACCCCGCCCCACATTTGTTCGGCCACCTTAGGCCGACCGTTTCTGCCAGCCTAGATGCTCTGACCAGTAGTCTGCGCTTTCTTCAATTAGGCCCCTGAATTAACGTACAAACAGCACCAGGTGTCAGAGCCCTGCCCGCTCAACTCCCAGACAGTCCAGGGTCAGTGGTGATCAAGGACCATGATGGCCACTGAGTCAACAGCCTTTTGAAGTAAACAAGAGTCCAGCCGGTCTTACTGGCCACCATCATCACGGTGTCTGTAGGCTTTTCTATGGTGACAGTGTGATATACGGTTCCCCCGCCAAGATTATTAGCTCCCCTCTGGGTGCAGTAAGTCCTGCAAGCAGTAGTCTACTCTTTTGGGACACACTCTTGTTGTTTTATGAGAGAAAGTCCAGGTCAAGTGATGTTCACACGAGTCGTCATGGTGCCCTGTTGCCCCCGGTTATCTCTCTGGATGTTGGAGTTGGAGGGCCTCCTCACTCGAGGTCGGTGTGCCCACGGAGCGAACCCTGCAACTTCAGGGCATGGTTGGTGGTTAGGATCACCACGTGGGGTCCTTTTCCCTTAGGAGGGAGGTGGCCTTTTGGGCTGCTGATTTCCAGGTTTTTAGATACCGCCAGTATCTTGGCCAGATGTGGCAGTGGGCCAAGCCCCTTGGTGACCATAGTTTATCCTACCTGGATGGCATTCTTGCATTGTTCCATTTCAAGTGGTCCCAGGTTTTGCACTAATTCTCCAATGGCGATTCACCTTTCACCGGGAATGTAAAGGTCAAAGGGTTTAGCTAAATTAGGGAGTTCCAGGGCAAGGGTCTGAATTGACTGCTCTTTCCATTCTTGAAAGGCCACTTCTGGATTCTATTCAAAAGGATCATCATCTTTTCCTTTCAGTGTTTCATGTAGAGGTCCAGCTAGTAGACTGTAGTTAGGGATCCAGAAGCAGCAAACCCTGGCCTCCCCAGGAACCCCTAAGCTGTCTTCTAGTTTTAGAAAGGGGTAAGGCTGAAAATGGTTTCTTCCCTTTCCTGGGATGGGCTTCTCCGACCTTCTGTGAGAACGAAGTCCAGGCAGGTCACCGCAGTCTGTGATATTTGAGCTTTTTCTTGGACAACTTCTATCCTTTATTGGCTTGGTAGTTCAGAGGCCTCCTTAGTAGGGCTGGCGATCAGAATGTCGTCTGCGTACTGAAGGAGGGTTTCCTTTTCCAGAGGTAGAACTTTTACGTCTTTAGCTAAGCTTTCCCCAAAGATGGTGTGGGAAGTTTTGCACCCTTGGGGCAAGACGGCCCGGAAGTATTGTTTTAGTTGTATGTTGAGTCCTGCCACTCACAAGCCAAATTTCTTGTGACTCTGGGACTAATGGAATACAAAAGAAGGCATCATTGAAGACTAATACGGAATACCATGTCCTGGTGGTTGGTAGAATGACCAGCAGGGTGTAGGAATTAGGAGCAACTGGAGGTATATCCTCGGTGGCTTCACTGACTGTCCTGACATCCTTTACCAGGTCCCCAGCAGCCCATGGGGCTCTCGTGGTCAGAGCAATCTCAGAATATGGAGCTCACCTGGGCAGGTACCCCCCCCACCCCAGCCCACGGGGCTCTCGTGGTCAGGCCCCTCCCAGGATACAGAGCTACCCTTGCAGGTACTGTGGCAGGGCTGGGCACACAGGAACCGTGCACATAGCCCTCATTGCAGAGCACCCCCAGCTCACCTGTCGCTCAGAGCTGACACAGAGCACCTCAGAGCAGGACTTGAACTAACAAACAGCAGCTGCGACAGGTCTGTGACCCTGGGCATCACTCCGTGAGGCCTCCCTCCACCTGGTCTTCCAGAGACTTCCACTGCACCCGGGGCACCAGGCCTCTGTCTCCAACCACCACCCACCCCTCCTCTCCCTGACTCCTGGGTTCCTCTCATTAGGAGAGGGTTTTCTTGAAGTTGTCTCCCACTCATGGGCCAGATAAAATGATTAGAAAACAAGCCAAAGCTGCAGCCCCTTGTCTATCCTGACTCTCAGGAGCCCACACCTGTTCCTTGGACCTGGCCGGTTCAGCAAGTTCCATTTTCTGCAACTGTGAGCCCCTGAGGGGTGATGATTGGCTGACCTGGGCAGCCTTACCGTGCCGGCCAGCCCTCCCCAGGTGTGCCTGGGTTGAGATCACTATAAATACCACTCCAGGCAGCAAGAGCCCCTGCAGCCGTGCCTGACGCCATTTTCTCTGCCCTGTCAGCAGTCTCGGGGCTGGGCTGGTGGGAGGGAGTGAGAGGCCACGGCTTTGTGGGTGGCCCAGTGTGAGTGGGGCTCTGCTGGACTTTCTGCAGCAGTTGCCAGGCTGCCACCTGCTAAAGAAGAGGATGTGTCACCCATACCTGCTGCTGGAATTTCTCCCTGGGCAGAGGTGAGGAAGGAAAAAAGCAGTGGGGGCAGGGACAGGACGGGTATCTCAGGCAGGGAAATGGACATCTTCCAGAAGAGCACCCAGGGCCAGGACCATCCTGGCTGGCCTGCAGGCACCAAGTCGGCCGGCATGCTGTCACTCGTGTGGCTCTATGGCCCTCCCTCTAGGCTTTCAAGTCCTTGTATATATTCAGGTGTTTTACCTGGGATGGGTGGGAATAGTTCAGCAGCAACTGGCCTGGGGCTCAGCTCACGTTTACTCACAGATGCCTCGGCACGGTGCCCCAGCTTTGCAATGAGGACGCTTGTTGCGTGGGGGCTGCTGGCTGAATGGGAGACGATTCCCCACCACTGACCAACTTCAGAATTGTTTACAACTGGAGCAAGTGCCCTGATACGGTTTTCCTCTGTGGAACTGGTGGGTTCTGTGTTTTCTTTCTCTTTTTCGTTTTGGGTTCAAGGTAGATTTTATTCCTCTTTTTTGTATTTACAGATATAAGCATGGAAATAATTTATTCATATAAATACATGTATGTGAAGGGAATAATTGTTTTTTCTATTTTTTAAATTTTATTTCTTTTTAATTTTGAATTTTATTTTATATTTTTATACAGCAGGTTCTTATTGGTTATCTATTTTATACATATAAATGTATACATGCCAATCCCAGTCTCTCAACTCCTCCCACCACCCCCCCCAACAGCTTTCCCCCCTTGTTGTCCATACGTTTGTTGTCTACATCTGTTGCTCTATTTATGCCTTGCAAAATGGTTAATCTGTACAGGTTTTCTAGGTTCCACATATATGCATGAATATACAAGATTTGTTTTTCTCTTTCTGACTTACTTCACTCTGTATGACAGTCTCTAGATGCATCGACGTCTCTACAAATGACCCAATTTCATTCCTTTTCGTGGCTTAGTAATATTCCATTTTATATATGTACCACGGCTTTATGCATTCGTCTGTCTGTGGGCATTTAGGTTGCTTCCATTACCTCGATATTGTAAATAGTGATGCAATGAACATTGCGGTGAATGTCTCTTTTTGATTTATGGTTTTGTCTGGGTATATGTCCAGTACTGGGATTGCTGTATCATATGGTAATTCTATTGTTAGTTTCTTAAGAAATTCCATATTGTTCTCCATAGTGACTGTATCAATTTATATTCCCAACAATAGTGGAAGAGGGTTCCTTTTCTCCACACCCTTTCCAGCATTTTTTGCTTGTAGATTTTCTATGATGCCTATTCTACCAGGTGTGAGGTGATACCTCATTGTTGAATCCATTTCGTTGAGCAAGGGGTAGGTATTGTCTATTCCATATTTGGCTTATGGAACGGTATCTGTGCTAATTTCAAACTCTGGTTTAATGCAGCACCCCAACTCACCTTCCCCATTAAGCAAGCATAAGTTAGTTTTCTAAACTTGAGACCCTGTTCTGTTTTGTAATTCAGTTCATGTGTAGCCAAGTTCCATTCCGTGTATTAGTGATACCTTATGATGTTTCTTTTTCTGTGTGACTTACTTCAGTTAGAATCATCGTGCCTCAATCCACTCATTATGCTGGTACGGGCCTGGTGACATAGATTTCATTGCTGAGTGGTATTCTGTTGTACATAAGTACCGCAACTTCTTTATCCATTATTTGCTCTCTGGGATATTTAACTTGTGCCGTAGAAGAGATTCCAGTAAAAAGAACCGTCCCAACCTTTGGGGTGGCTGTGTCTTTTTGATTTTAAATTAACTAAGCTATAGGACCATAAGTGGAAGTGCCCTAGGCTCTGTTGCTTTGTTTTTTAGATGTTTCAGGAAACACCATACACTTCTCCAGAGTGGCTGTTGGCAATTTACATACCGCCCATCAGCATAATAAGGCTCCCAGTTCTCCATGGCCTGTCCTGCCTTTCTGGATTTTACACTTTTTTCAGATGGCCCTTTTGACCGCGGGGAAGTGAGACTTCACTGTAGTGCAGATTTCCTTTGCAAGCTTGCTTGGTTGGCCAAAAAGTGCGTATGCGTTTTTTCCTGAATATATTCAGGAAAAAACGCATACGCCCTTTTTGGCCAAGTGCATCATTGTGGACGTTCTGCCTCTTTTCCTATGCTTTAAATGCAATTCCAGTCTACCTCCTGAAATCGGTTTCCTGCAATTCTGCCCCGCTTTCAAGTCCTCTTGGCAGCCTTACTTCAGTATATTTTTGGACGATAGCTGTCATTTATAACTCTGCAGGTTTGTGAATTACAGTGCCCCTGAGCTCCTTTCTTCAACTCGCTTTCTCGTGAGCTGGCCGCAACACCGCAGGATGGCTTCAGGCCCTAATCTGGTTCCGGCACGGCACGCTGAGCCTTTGGTTAATTCCTCTTCCTGGTGCGAAATGAGAGTTAAATTTGCCCGTCCAGACACCTCCAGCTAGTCTCTCATTGGTTCTCCCTATTCCTGTTCATCTTCCGCAGAAATTGCAAACTGGGCCAAACAGGAGGTTAAAGGCACTGACTCTCCAAGTCGGGAGAGTGTTAGTAAAGCGTCTGGAATGTTGCACCCGAGTACCAGGGGACGAAAACTGAGACATATTGGAACACGTCTCCCTATCACACGGTTGATCATACTCTGGGTTCCACATGCATGTTTTAGCTGAAGGAAGAATACCTTAAACCTGGAGAGTTGAGACCCGTGGAATGGGTACCATGCAATATGACTTCAAAGGGTCTTCATTTGCTCACCGAACCTCTCCAGTCCTATCACTGCTGCGTTTATGCCCCTGTACACACGCTTGATTCTCTTTCGGAGACATAGCAATCCATAGGTTTTAAGATACTTCCTAGTCAGGTACATTCTTAGGCGTTTAATATGGGGTGTTGAGTCCATTTCGTTGAGCAAGGAGTAGCTCTTGTCTATTCCATATTTGGCTTAAGGAACTTTATCTGTGCTCATTTCAATCTCTGGTTTTATGCAGCACCCCAACTCACCTTTCCCCTTAAGCAAGCATAAGTTGGGTTTCTAAATTTGAGACCCTGTTCTGTTTTGTAATTCAGTTCCTGTGTAGCCAAGTTTACATTCCGTGTATTAGTGATATCTTATGATGTTTCTTTTTCTGTGTGACTTATTTCAGTTAGAATCATCATACCTGAATCCACTCATTATGCTGCTACGGGCCTGATGACATAGATTTCATTGCTGAGTGATACTGCATTGTACGTAAGTACCACAACTTCTTTATCCATTTTTCACTTTCTGCGATATTGAACTTGCACCGTAAACCAGGTTCTTGTAAACAGAGCCGTCCCAACCTTTGGGGTGGCTGTGTCTTTTTGATTTTAATTTCCCTAAGCTATAGGACCATAAGTGGAAGTGCCCTAGGCTCTGTTGCTTTGTTTTTTAGATGTTTCAGGAAACACCATACACTTCTCCCGAGTGGCTGTTGGCAATTTACATCCCGCCCATCAGCATAACAAGGCTCCCTGTTCTCCATGGCCTGTCCTGCCTTTCTGGATTTTACACTTTTTTCAGATGGCCCTTTTGACCGGGGGGAAGTGAGACTTCATTGTAGTGCAGATTTCCTTTGCAAGCTTGCTTGGTTGGCCAAAAAGGGCGTATGCGTTTTTTCCTGAATATATTCAGGAAAAAACGCATACACCCTTTTTGGCCAAGTGCATCATTGTGGACGTTCTGCCTCTTTTCCTATGCTTTAAATGCAATTCCAGTCTACCTCCTGAAATCGGTTTCCTGCAATTCTGCCCCGCTTTCAAGTCCTCTTGGCAGCCTTACTTCAGTATATTTTTGGACGATAGCTATCATTTATAACTCTGCAGGTTTGTGAATTACAGTGCCCCTGAGCTCCTTTCTTCAACTCGCTTTCTCGTGAGCTGGCCGCAACACCGCAGGATTGCTTCAGACCCTAATCTGGTTCCGGCACGGCACGCTGAGCCTTTGGTTAATTCCTCTTCCTGGTGGGAAATGAGAGTTAAATTTGCCCGTCCAGACACCTCCAGCTAGTCTGTCATTGGTTCTCCCTATTCCTGTTCATCTTCCGCAGAAATTGCAAACTGGGCCAAACAGGAGGTTAAAGGCACTGACTCTCCAAGTCGGGAGAGTGTTAGTAAAGCGTCTGGAATGTTGCACCCGAGTACCAGGGGACGAAAACTGACACATATTGGAACACGTCTCCCGATCACACGGTTGATCATACTCTGGGTTCCACATGCATGTTTTAGCTGAAGGAAGAATACCTTAAACCTGGAGAGTTGAGACCCGTGGAATGGTACCATGCAATATGACTTCAAAGGGTCTTCATTTGCTCACCGAACCTCTCCAGTCCTATCACTGCTGCTTTTATGCCCCTGTACACACGCTTGATTTTCTTTCGGAGACATAGCAATCCATAGGTTTTAAGATACTTCCTAGTCAGGTACATTCTTAGGCGTCTAATATGGGGTGTTGAGTCCATTTCGTTGAGCAAGGAGTAGCTCTTGTCTATTCCATATTTGGCTTAAGGAACTTTATCTGTGCTCATTTCAATCTCTGGTTTTATGCAGCACCCCAACTCACCTTTCCCCTTAAGCAAGCATAAGTTGGGTTTCTAAATTTGAGACCCTGTTCTGTTTTGTAATTCAGTTCCTGTGTAGCCAAGTTTACATTCCGTGTATTAGTGATATCTTATGATGTTTCTTTTTCTGTGTGACTTATTTCAGTTAGAATCATCATACCTGAATCCACTCATTATGTTGCTACGGGCCTGATGACATAGATTTCATTGCTGAGTGCTACTGCATTGTACGTAAGTACCACAACTTCTTTATCCATTTTTCACTTTCTGCGATATTGAACTTGTACCGTATATGAGGTTCTTGTAAACAGAGCCATCCCCAAATTTGGGGTGGCTGTGTCTTTTGATTTTAATTTCCCTAAGCTATAGGACCATAAGTGGAAGTGCCCTAGGCTCTGTTGCTTTGTTTTTTAGATGTTTCAGGAAACACCATACACTTCTCCCGAGTGGCTGTTGGCAATTTACATCCCGCCCATCAGCATAACAAGGCTCCCTGTTCTCCATGGCCTGTCCTGCCTTTCTGGATTTTACACTTTTTTCAGATGGCCCTTTTGACCGGGGGGAAGTGAGACTTCATTGTAGTGCAGATTTCCTTTGCAAGCTTGCTTGGTTGGCCAAAAAGGGCGTATGCGTTTTTTCCTGAATATATTCAGGAAAAAACGCATACGCCCTTTTTGGCCAAGTGCATCATTGTGGACGTTCTGCCTCTTTTCCTATGCTTTAAATGCAATTCCAGTCTACCTCCTGAAATCGGTTTCCTGCAATTCTGCCCCGCTTTCAAGTCCTCTTGGCAGCCTTACTTCAGTATATTTTTGGACGATAGCTATCATTTATAACTCTGCAGGTTTGTGAATTACAGTGCCCCTGAGCTCCTTTCTTCAACTCGCTTTCTCGTGAGCTGGCCGCAACACCGCAGGATTGCTTCAGGCCCTAATCTGGTTCCGGCACGGCACGCTGAGCCTTTGGTTAATTCCTCTTCCTGGTGGGAAATGAGAGTTAAATTTGCCCGTCCAGACACCTCCAGCTAGTCTCTCATTGGTTCTCCCTATTCCTGTTCATCTTCCGCAGAAATTGCAAACTGGGCCAAACAGGAGGTTAAAGGCACTGACTCTCCAAGTCGGGAGAGTGTTAGTAAAGCGTCTGGAATGTTGCACCCGAGTACCAGGGGACGAAAACTGACACATATTGGAACACGTCTCCCGATCACACGGTTGATCATACTCTGGGTTCCACATGCATGTTTTAGCTGAAGGAAGAATACCTTAAACCTGGAGAGTTGAGACCCGTGGAATGGGTACCATGCAATATAACTTCAAAGGGTCTTCATTTGCTCACCGAACCTCTCCAGTCCTATCACTGCTGCGTTTATGCCCCTGTACACACGCTTGATTCTCTTTCGGAGACATAGCAATCCATAGGTTTTAAGATACTTCCTAGTCAGGTACATTCTTAGGCGTTTAATATGGGGTGTTGAGTCCATTTCGTTGAGCAAGGAGTAGCTCTTGTCTATTCCATATTTGGCTTAAGGAAGTTTATCTGTGCTCATTTCAATCTCTGGTTTTATGCAGCACCCCAACTCACCTTTCCCCTTAAGCAAGCATAAGTTGGGTTTCTAAATTTGAGACCCTCTTCTGTTTTGTAATTCAGTTCCTGTGTAGCCAAGTTTACATTCCGTGTATTAGTGATATCTTATGATGTTTCTTTTTCTGTGTGACTTATTTCAGTTAGAATCATCATACCTGAATCCACTCATTATGCTGCTACGGGCCTGATGACATAGATTTCATTGCTGAGTGATACTGCATTGTATGTAAGTACCACAACTTCTTTATCCATTTTTCACTTTCTGCGATATTGAACTTGTACCGTAAACCAGGTTCTTGTAAACAGAGCCGTCCCAACCTTTGGGGTGGCTGTGTCTTTTTGATTTTAATTTCCCTAAGCTACAGGACCATAAGTGGAAGTGCCCTAGGCTCTGTTGCTTTGTTTTTTAGATGTTTCAGGAAACACCATACACTTCTCCAGAGTGGCTGTTGGCAATTGACATCCCGCCCATCAGCATAACAAGGCTCCCAGTTCTCCATGGCCTGTCCTGCCTTTCTGGATTTTACACTTTTTTCAGATGGCCCTTTTGACCGGGGGAAGTGAGACTTCATTGTAGTGCAGATTTCCTTTGCAAGCTTGCTTGGTTGGCCAAAAAGGGCGTATGCGTTTTTTCCTGAATATATTCAGGAAAAAACGCATACGCCCTTTTTGGCCAAGTGCATCATTGTGGACGTTCTGCCTCTTTTCCTATGCTTTAAATGCAATTCCAGTCTACCTCCTGAAATCGGTTTCCTGCAATTCTGCCCCGCTTTCAAGTCCTCTTGGCAGCCTTACTTCAGTATATTTTTGGACGATAGCTGTCATTTATACCTCTGCAGGTTTGTGAATTACAGTGCCCCTGAGCTCCTTTCTTCAACTCGCTTTCTCGTGAGCTGGCCGCAACACCGCAGGATGGCTTCAGGCCCTAATCTGGTTCCGGCACGGCACGCTGAGCCTTTGGTTAATTCCTCTTCCTGGTGGGAAATGAGAGTTAAATTTGGCCGTCCAGACACCTCCAGCTAGTCTGTCATTGGTTCTCCCTATTCCTGTTCATCTTCCGCAGAAATTGCAAACTGGGCCAAACAGGAGGTTAAAGGCACTGACTCTCCAAGTCGGGAGAGTGTTAGTAAAGCGTCTGGAATGTTGCACCCGAGTACCAGGGGATGAAAACTGAGACATATTGGAACACGTCTCCCGATCACACGATTGATCATACTCTGGGTTCCACATGCATGTTTTAGCTGAAGGAAGAATACCTTAAACCTGGAGAGTTGAGACCCGTGGAATGGGTACCATGCAATATGACTTCAAAGGGTCTTCATTTGCTCACCGAACCTCTCCAATCCTATCACTGCTGCGTTTATGCCCCTGTACACACGCTTGATTCTCTTTTGGAGACATAGCCATCAATAGGTTTTAAGATACTTCCTAGTCAGGTATATTCTTAGTTGTTTAATATGGGGTGTTGAATCCATTTCGTTGAGCAAGGAGTAGCTCTTGTCTATTCCATATTTGGCTTAAGGAACTTTATCTGTGCTCATTTCAATCTCTGGGTTTATGCAGCACCCCAACTCACCTTTCCCCTTAAGCAAGCATAAGTTGATTTTCTAAATTTGAGACCCTGTTCTGTTTTGTAATTCAGTTCCTATGTAGCCAAGTTTACATTCCGTGTATTAGTGATATCTTATGATATTTCTTTTTCTGTGTGACTTATTTCAGTTAGAATCATCATACCTGAATCCACTCAGTATGCTGCTACGGGCCTGATGACATAGATTTTATTGCTGAGTGATATTGCATTGTACGTAAGTACCACAACTTCGTTATCCATTTTTCACTTTCTGCGATATTGAACTTGTACTGTAAACCAGGTTCTTGTAAACAGAGCCGTCCCAACTTTTGGGGTGGCTGTGTCTTTTTGATTTTAATTTCCCTAAGCTATAGGACCATAAGTGGAAGTGCCCTAGGCTCTGTTGCTTTGTTTTTTAGATGTTTCAGGAAACACCATACACTTCTCCAGAGTGGCTGTTGGCAATTTACATCCCGCCCATCAGCATAACAAGGCTCCCAGTTACCCATGGCCTGTCCTGCCTTTCTGGATTTTACACTTTTTTCAGATGGCCCTTTTGACCGGGGGGAAGTGAGACTTCATTGTAGTGCAGATTTCCTTTGCAAGCTTGCTTGGTTGGCCAAAAAGGGCGTATGCGTTTTTTCCTGAATATATTCAGGAAAAAACGCATACGCCCTTTTTGGCCAAGTGCATCATTGTGGACGTTCTGCCTCTTTTCCTATGCTTTAAATGCAATTCCAGTCTACCTCCTGAAATCGGTTTCCTGCAATTCTGCCCCGCTTTCAAGTCCTCTTGGCAGCCTTACTTCAGTATATTTTTGGACGATAGCTGTCATTTATAACTCTGCAGGTTTGTGAATTACAGTGCCCCTGAGCTCCTTTCTTCAACTCGCTTTCTCGTGAGCTGGCCGCAACACCGGAAGATTGCTTCAGGCCCTAATCTGGTTCCGGCACGGCACGCTGAGCCTTTGGTTAATTCCCCTTCCTGGTGGGAAATGAGAGTTAAATTTGCCCGTCAAGACACCTCCAGCTAGTCTGTCATTGGTTCTCCCTATTCCTGTTCATCTTCCGCAGAAATTGCAAACTGGGCCAAACAGGAGGTTAAAGGCACTGACTCTCCAAGTCGGGAGAGTGTTAGTAAAGCGTCTGGAATGTTGCACCCGAGTACCAGGGGACGAAAACTGACACATATTGGAACACGTCTCCCAATCACACGGTTGATCATACTCTGGGTTCCACATGCATGTTTTAGCTGAAGGAAGAATACCTTAAACCTGGAGAGTTGAGACCCGTGGAATGGGTACCATGCAATATGACTTCAAAGGGTCTTCATTTGCTCACCGAACCTCTCCAGTCCTATCACTGCTGCGTTTATGCCCCTGTACACACGCTTGATTCTCTTTCGGAGACATAGCAATCCATAGGTTTTAAGATACTTCCTAGTCAGGTACATTCTTAGGCGTTTAATATGGGGTGTTGAGTCCATTTCATTGAGCAAGGAGTAGCTCTTGTCTATTCCATATTTGGCTTAAGGAACTTTATCTGTGCTCATTTCAATCTCTGGTTTTATGCAGCACCCCAACTCACCTTTCCCCTTAAGCAAGCATAAGTTGGGTTTCTAAATTTGAGACCCTGTTCTGTTTTCGAATTCAGTTCCTGTGTAGCCAAGTTTACATTCCGTGTATTAGTGATATCTTATGATGTTTCTTTTTCTGTGTGACTTATTTCAGTTAGAATCATCATACCTGAATCCACTCATTATGCTGCTACGGGCCTGATGACATAGATTTCATTGCTGAGTGATATTGCATTGTACGTAAGTACCACAATTTCTTTATCCATTTTTCACTTTCTGCGATATTGAACTTGTACCGTAAACCAGGTTCTTGTAAACAGAGCCGTCCCAACCTTTGGGGTGGCTGTGTCTTTTGATTTTAATTTCCCTAAGCTATAGGACCATAAGTGGAAGTGCCCTAGGCTCTGTTGCTTTGTTTTTTAGATGTTTCAGGAAACACCATACACTTCTCCCGAGTGGCTGTTTGCAATTTACATCCCACCCATCAGCATAACAAGGCTCCCAGTTCTCCATGGCCTGTCCTGCCTTTCTGGATTTTACACTTTTTTCAGATGGCCCTTTTGACCGGGGGAAGTGAGACTTCATTGTAGTGCAGATTTCCTTTGCAAGCTTGCTTGGTTGGCAAAAAGGGCGTATGCGTTTTTTCCTGAATATATTCAGGAAAAAACGCATTCGCCCTTTTTGGCCAAGTGCATCATTGTGGACGTTCTGCCTCTTTTCCTATGCTTTAAATGCAATTCCAGTCTACCTCCTGAAATCGGTTTCCTGCAATTCTGCCCCGCTTTCAAGTCCTCTTGGCAGCCTTACTTCAGTATATTTTTGGACGATAGCTGTCATTTATAACTCTGCAGGTTTGTGAATTACAGTGCCCCTGAGCTCCTTTCTTCAACTCGCTTTCTCGTGAGCTGGCCGCAACACCGCAGGATGGCTTCAGGCCCTAATCTGGTTCCGGCACGGCACGCTGAGCCTTTGGTTAATTCCTCTTCCTGGTGCGAAATGAGAGTTAAATTTGCCCGTCCAGACACCTCCAGCTAGTCTGTCATTGGTTCTCCCTATTCCTGTTCATCTTCCGCAGAAATTGCAAACTGGGCCAAACAGGAGGTTAAAGGCACTGACTCTCCAAGTCGGGAGAGTGTTAGTAAAGCGTCTGGAATGTTGCACCCGAGTACCAGGGGACGAAAACTGACACATATTGGAACACGTCTCCCGATCACACGATTGATCATACTCTGGGTTCCACATGCATGTTTTAGCTGAAGGAAGAATACCTTAAACCTGGAGAGTTGAGACCCGTGGAATGGGTACCATGCAATATGACTTCAAAGGGTCTTCATTTGCTCACCGAACCTCTCCAATCCTATCACTGCTGCGTTTATGCCCCTGCACACACGCTTGATTCTCTTTCGGAGACATAGCAATCCATAGGTTTTAAGATACTTCCTAGTCAGGTACATTCTTAGGTGTTTAATATGGGGTGTTGAATCCATTTCGTTGAGCAAGGAGTAGCTCTTGTCTATTCCATATTTGGCTTAAGGAACTTTATCTGTGCTCATTTCAATCTCTGGTTTTATGCAGCACCCCAACTCACCTTTCCCCTTAAGCCAGCATAAGTTGATTTTCTAAATTTGAGACCCTGTTCTGTTTTGTAATTCAGTTCCTATGTAGCCAAGTTTACATTCCGTGTATTAGTGATATCTTATGATGTTTCTTTTTCTGTGTGACTTATTTCAGTTAGAATCATCATACCTGAATCCACTCATTATGCTGCTACGGGCCTGGTGACATAGATTTCATTGCTGAGTGATATTGCATTGTACGTAAGTACCACAACTTCTTTATCCATTTTTCACTTTCTGCGGTATTGAACTTGTACCGTAAACCAGGTGCTTGTAAACAGAGCCGTCCCAACCTTTGGGGTGGCTGTGTCTTTTTGATTTTAATTTCCCTAAGCTATAGGACCATAAGTGGAAGTGCGCTAGGCTCCGTTGCTTTGTTTTTTAGATGTTTCAGGAAACACCATACACTTCTCCCGAGTGGTGTTGGCAATTTACATCCCGCCCATCAGCATAACAAGGCTCCCAGTTCTCCATGGCCTGTCCTGCCTTTCTGGATTTCACACTTTTTTCAGATGGCCCTTTTGACCGGGGGGAAGTGAGACTTCATTGTAGTGCAGATTTCCTTTGCAAGCTTGCTTGGTTGGCCAAAAAGGGCGTATGCGTTTTTTCCTGAATATATTCAGGAAAAAACGCATACGCCCTTTTTGTCCAAGTGCATCATTGTGGACGTTCTGCCTCTTTTCCTATGCTTTAAATGCAATTCCAGTCTACCTTCTGAAATCGGTTTCCTGCAATTCTGCCCCGCTTTCAAGTCCTCTTGGCAGCCTTACTTCAGTATATTTTTGGACAATAGCTGTCATTTATACCTCTGCAGGTTTGTGAATTACAGTGCCCCTGAGCTCCTTTCTTCAACTCGCTTTCTCGTGAGCTGGCCGCAACACCGCAGGATGGCTTCAGGCCCTAATCTGGTTCCGGCACGGCACGCTGAGCCTTTGGTTAATTCCTCTTCCTGGTGGGAAATGAGAGTTAAATTTGCCCGTCCAGACACCTCCAGCTAGTCTGTCATTGGTTCTCCCTATTCCTGTTCATCTTCCGCAGAAATTGCAAACTGGGCCAAACAGGAGGTTAAAGGCACTGACTCTCCAAGTCGGGAGAGTGTTAGTAAAGCGTCTGGAATGTTGCACCCGAGTACCAGGGGATGAAAACTGAGACATATTGGAACACGTCTCCCGATCACACGATTGATCATACTCTGGGTTCCACATGCATGTTTTAGCTGAAGGAAGAATACCTTAAACCTGGAGAGTTGAGACCCGTGGAATGGGTACCATGCAATATGACTTCAAAGGGTCTTCATTTGCTCACCGAACCTCTCCAATCCTATCACTGCTGCGTTTATGCCCCTGTACACACGCTTGATTCTCTTTTGGAGACATAGCCATCAATAGGTTTTAAGATACTTCCTAGTCAGGTATATTCTTAGGTGTTTAATATGGGGTGTTGAATCCATTTCGTTGAGCAAGGAGTAGCTCTTGTCTATTCCATATTTGGCTTAAGGAACTTTATCTGTGCTCATTTCAATCTCTGGGTTTATGCAGCACCCCAACTCACCTTTCCCCTTAAGCAAGCATAAGTTGATTTTCTAAATTTGAGACCCTGTTCTGTTTTGTAATTCAGTTCCTATGTAGCCAAGTTTACATTCCGTGTATTAGTGATAGCTTATGATATTTCTTTTTCTGTGTGACTTATTTCAGTTAGAATCATCATACCTGAATCCACTCAGTATGCTGCTACGGGCCTGATGACATAGATTTTATTGCTGAGTGATATTGCATTGTACGTAAGTACCACAACTTCGTTATCCATTTTTCACTTTCTGCGATATTGAACTTGTACTGTAAACCAGGTTCTTGTAAACAGAGCCGTCCCAACTTTTGGGGTGGCTGTGTCTTTTTGATTTTAATTTCCCTAAGCTATAGGACCATAAGTGGAAGTGCCCTAGGCTCTGTTGCTTTGTTTTTTAGATGTTTCAGGAAACACCATACACTTCTCCAGAGTGGCTGTTGGCAATTTACATCCCGCCCATCAGCATAACAAGGCTCCCAGTTCTCCATGGCCTGTCCTGCCTTTCTGGATTTTACACTTTTTTCAGATGGCCCTTTTGACCGGGGGGAAGTGAGACTTCATTGTAGTGCAGATTTCCTTTGCAAGCTTGCTTCGTTGGCCAAAAAGGGCGTATGCGTTTTTTCCTGAATATATTCAGGAAAAAACGCATACGCACTTTTTGGCCAAGTGCATCATTGTGGACGTTCTGCCTCTTTTCCTATGCTTTAAATGCAATTCCAGTCTACCTCCTGAAATCGGTTTCCTGCAATTCTGCCCCGCTTTCAAGTCCTCTTGGCAGCCTTACTTCAGTATATTTTTGGACGATAGCTGTCATTTATAACTCTGCAGGTTTGTGAATTACAGTGCCCCTGAGCTCCTTTCTTCAACTCGCTTTCTCGTGAGCTGGCCGCAACACCGGAAGATTGCTTCAGGCCCTAATCTGGTTCCGGCACGGCACGCTGAGCCTTTGGTTAATTCCCCTTCCTGGTGGGAAATGAGAGTTAAATTTGCCCGTCAAGACACCTCCAGCTAGTCTGTCATTGGTTCTCCCTATTCCTGTTCATCTTCCGCAGAAATTGCAAACTGGGCCAAACAGGAGGTTAAAGGCACTGACTCTCCAAGTCGGGAGAGTGTTAGTAAAGCGTCTGGAATGTTGCACCCGAGTACCAGGGGACGAAAACTGACACATATTGGAACACGTCTCCCAATCACACGGTTGATCATACTCTGGGTTCCACATGCATGTTTTAGCTGAAGGAAGAATACCTTAAACCTGGAGAGTTGAGACCCGTGGAATGGGTACCATGCAATATGACTTCAAAGGGTCTTCATTTGCTCACCGAACCTCTCCAGTCCTATCACTGCTGCGTTTATGCCCCTGTACAC
Organism: Lagenorhynchus albirostris; assembly: GCF_949774975.1. Classification (NCBI taxonomy): domain Eukaryota; kingdom Metazoa; phylum Chordata; class Mammalia; order Artiodactyla; family Delphinidae; genus Lagenorhynchus; species Lagenorhynchus albirostris. Next base: position 1,949,970 of record NW_026783575.1, on the reverse strand, counting down.
ACGCTTGATTCTCTTTCGGAGACATAGCAATCCATAGGTTTTAAGATACTTCCTAGTCAGGTACATTCTTAGGCGTTTAATATGGGGTGTTGAGTCCATTTCGTTGAGCAAGGAGTAGCTCTTGTCTATTCCATATTTGGCTTAAGGAACTTTATCTGTGCTCATTTCAATCTCTGGTTTTATGCAGCACCCCAACTCACCTTTCCCCTTAAGCAAGCATAAGTTGGGTTTCTAAATTTGAGACCCTGTTCTGTTTTCGAATTCAGTTCCTGTGTAGCCAAGTTTACATTCCGTGTATTAGTGATATCTTATGATGTTTCTTTTTCTGTGTGACTTATTTCAGTTAGAATCATCATACCTGAATCCACTCATTATGCTGCTACGGGCCTGATGACATAGATTTCATTGCTGAGTGATATTGCATTGTACGTAAGTACCACAATTTCTTTATCCATTTTTCACTTTCTGCGATATTGAACTTGTACCGTAAACCAGGTTCTTGTAAACAGAGCCGTCCCAACCTTTGGGGTGGCTGTGTCTTTTGATTTTAATTTCCCTAAGCTATAGGACCATAAGTGGAAGTGCCCTAGGCTCTGTTGCTTTGTTTTTTAGATGTTTCAGGAAACACCATACACTTCTCCCGAGTGGCTGTTTGCAATTTACATCCCACCCATCAGCATAACAAGGCTCCCAGTTCTCCATGGCCTGTCCTGCCTTTCTGGATTTTACACTTTTTTCAGATGGCCCTTTTGACCGGGGGAAGTGAGACTTCATTGTAGTGCAGATTTCCTTTGCAAGCTTGCTTGGTTGGCAAAAAGGGCGTATGCGTTTTTTCCTGAATATATTCAGGAAAAAACGCATTCGCCCTTTTTGGCCAAGTGCATCATTGTGGACGTTCTGCCTCTTTTCCTATGCTTTAAATGCAATTCCAGTCTACCTCCTGAAATCGGTTTCCTGCAATTCTGCCCCGCTTTCAAGTCCTCTTGGCAGCCTTACTTCAGTATATTTTTGGACGATAGCTGTCATTTATATCTCTGCAGGTTTGTGAATTACAGTGCCCCTGAGCTCCTTTCTTCAACTCGCTTTCTCGTGAGCTGGCCGCAACACCGCAGGATGGCTTCAGGCCCTAATCTGGTTCCGGCACGGCACGCTGAGCCTTTGGTTAATTCCTCTTCCTGGTGGGAAATGAGAGTTAAATTTGCCCGTCCAGACACCTCCAGCTAGTCTGTCATTGGTTCTCCCTATTCCTGTTCATCTTCCGCAGAAATTGCAAACTGGGCCAAACAGGAGGTTAAAGGCACTGACTCTCCAAGTCGGGAGAGTGTTAGTAAAGCGTCTGGAATGTTGCACCCGAGTACCAGGGGACGAAAACTGACACATATTGGAACACGTCTCCCGATCACACGATTGATCATACTCTGGGTTCCACATGCATGTTTTAGCTGAAGGAAGAATACCTTAAACCTGGAGAGTTGAGACCCGTGGAATGGGTACCATGCAATATGACTTCAAAGGGTCTTCATTTGCTCACCGAACCTCTCCAATCCTATCACTGCTGCGTTTATGCCCCTGCACACACGCTTGATTCTCTTTCGGAGACATAGCAATCCATAGGTTTTAAGATACTTCCTAGTCAGGTACATTCTTAGGTGTTTAATATGGGGTGTTGAATCCATTTCGTTGAGCAAGGAGTAGCTCTTGTCTATTCCATATTTGGCTTAAGGAACTTTATCTGTGCTCATTTCAATCTCTGGTTTTATGCAGCACCCCAACTCACCTTTCCCCTTAAGCAAGAATAAGTTGATTTTCTAAATTTGAGACCCTGTTCTGTTTTGTAATTCAGTTCCTATGTAGCCAAGTTTACATTCCGTGTATTAGTGATATCTTATGATGTTTCTTTTTCTGTGTGACTTATTTCAGTTAGAATCATCATACCTGAATCCACTCATTATGCTGCTACGGGCCTGATGACATAGATTTCTTTGCTGAGTGATATTGCATTGTACGTAAGTACCACAACTTCTTTATCCATTTTTCACTTTCTGCGATATTGAACTTGTACCGTAAACCAGGTTCTTGTAAACAGAGCCGTCCAAACCTTTGGGGTGGCTGTGTCTTTTTGATTTTAATTTCCCTAAGCTATAGGACCATAAGTGGAAGTGCCCTAGGCTCTGTTGCTTTGTTTTTTAGATATTTCAGGAAACACCATACACTTCTCCAGAGTGGCTGTTGGCAATTTACATCCCGCCCATCAGCATAACAAGGCTCCCAGTTCTCCATGGCCTGTCCTGCCTTTCTGGATTTTACACTTTTTTCAGATGGCCCTTTTGACCGGGGGGAAGTGAGAATTCATTGTAGTGCAGATTTCCTTTGCAAGCTTGCTTGGTTGGCCAAAAAGGGCGTATGCGTTTTTTCCTGAATATATTCAGGGAAAAAAGCATATGCACTTTTTGGCCAACTGCATCATTGTGGACGTTCTGCCTCTTTTCCTATGCTTTAAATGCAATTCCAGTCTACCTCCTGAAATCGGTTTCCTGCAATTCTGCCCCGCTTTCAAGTCCTCTTGGCAGCCTTACTTCAGTATATTTTTGGACGATAGCTGTCATTTATAACTCTGCAGGTTTGTGAATTACAGTGCCCCTGAGCTCCTTTCTTCAACTCGCTTTCTCGTGAGCTGGCCGCAACATCGGAAGATTGCTTCAGGCCCTAATCTGGTTCCGGCACGGCACGCTGAGCCTTTGGTTAATTCCCCTTCCTGGTGGGAAATGAGAGTTAAATTTGCCCGTCCAGACACCTCCAGCTAGTCTGTCATTGGTTCTCCCTATTCCTGTTCATCTCCCGCAGAAATTGCAAACTGGGCCAAACAGGAGGTTAAAGGCACTGACTCTCCAAGTCGGGAGAGTGTTAGTAAAGCGTCTGGAATGTTGCACCCGAGTACCAGGGGACGAAAACTGACACATATTGGAACACGTCTCCCAATCACACAGTTGATCATACTCTGGGTTCCACATGCATGTTTTAGCTGAAGGAAGAATACCTTAAACCTGGAGAGTTGAGACCCGTGGAATGGGTACCATGCAATATGACTTCAAAGGGTCTTCATTTGCTCACCGAACCTCTCCAATCCTATCACTGCTGCGTTTATGCCCCTGTACACACGCTTGATTCTCTTTCGGAGACATAGCAATCCATAGGTTTTAAGATACTTCCTAGTCAGGTACATTCTTAGGCGTTTAATATGGGGTGTTGAGTCCATTTCGTTGAGCAAGGAGTAGCTCTTGTCTATTCCATATTTGGCTTAAGGAACTTTATCTGTGCTCATTTCAATCTCTGGTTTTATGCAGCACCCCAACTCACCTTTCCCCTTAAGCAAGCATAAGTTGGGTTTCTAAATTTGAGACCCTGTTCTGTTTTCGAATTCAGTTCCTGTGTAGCCAAGTTTACATTCCGTGTATTAGTGATATCTTATGATGTTTCTTTTTCTGTGTGACTTATTTCAGTTAGAATCATCATACCTGAATCCACTCATTATGCTGCTACGGGCCTGATGACATAGATTTCATTGCTGAGTGATATTGCATTGTACGTAAGTACCACAACTTCTTTATCCATTTTTCACTTTCTGCGGTATTGAACTTGTACCGTAAACCAGGTGTTGTAAACAGAGCCGTCCCAACCTTTGGGGTGTCTGTGTCATTTTGATTTTAATTTCCCTAAGCTATAGGACCATAAGTGGAAGTGCCCTAGGCTCCGTTGCTTTGTTTTTTAGATGTTTCAGGAAACACCATACACTTCTCCCGAGTGGTGTTGGCAATTTACATCCCGCCCATCAGCATAACAAGGCTCCCAGTTCTCCATGGCCTGTCCTGCCTTTCTGGATTTTACACTTTTTTCAGATGGCCCTTTTGACCTGGGGGAAGTGAGACTTCATTGTAGTGCAGATTTCCTTTGCAAGCTTGCTTGGTTGGCCAAAAAGGGCGTATGCGTTTTTTCCTGAATATATTCAGGAAAAAAAGCATATGCACTTTTTGGCCAAGTGCATCATTGTGGACGTTCTGCCTCTTTTCCTATGCTTTAAATGCAATTCCAGTCTACCTCCTGAAATCGGTTTCCTGCAATTCTGCCCCGCTTTCAAGTCCTCTTGGCAGCCTTACTTCAGTATATTTTTGGACGATAGCTGTCATTTATAACTCTGCAGGTTTGTGAATTACAGTGCCCCTGAGCTCCTTTCTTCAACTCGCTTTCTCGTGAGCTGGCCGCAACACCGCAGGATGGCTTCAGGCCCTAATCTGGTTCCGGCACGGCACGCTGAGCCTTTAGTTAATTCCCCTTCCTGGTGGGAAATGAGAGTTAAATTTGCCCGTCCAGACACCTCCAGCTAGTCTGTCATTGGTTCTCCCTATTCCTGTTCATCTTCCGCAGAAATTGCAAACTGGGCCAAACAGGAGGTTAAAGGCACTGACTCTCCAAGTCGGGAGAGTGTTAGTAAAGCGTCTGGAATGTTGCACCCGAGTACCAGGGGACGAAAACTGACACATATTAGAACACGTCTCCCGATCACACGGTTGATCATACTCTGGGTTCCACATGCATGTTTTAGCTGAAGGAAGAATACCTTAAACCTGGAGAGTTGAGACCCGTGGAATGGGTACCATGCAATATGACTTCAAAGGGTCTTCATTTGCTCACCGAACCTCTCCAATCCTATCACTGCTGCGTTTATGCCCCTGTACACACGCTTGATTCTCTTTCGGAGACATAGCAATCCATAGGTTTTAAGATACTTCCTAGTCAGGTACATTCTTAGGCGTTTAATATGGGGTGTTGAGTCCATTTCGTTGAGCAAGGAGTAGCTCTTGTCTATTCCATATTTGGCTTAAGGAACTTTATCTGTTCTCATTTCAATCTCTGGTTTTATGCAGCACCCCAACTCACCTTTCCCCTTAAGCAAGCATAAGTTGGGTTTCTAAATTTGAGACCCTGTTCTGTTTTGGAATTCAGTTCCTGTGTAGCCAAGGTTACATTCCGTGTATTAGTGATATCTTATGATGTTTCTTTTTCTGTGTGACTTATTTCAGTTAGAATCATCATACCTGAATCCACTCATTATGCTGCTACGGGCCTGATGACATAGATTTCATTGCTGTGTGATATTGCATTGTACGTAAGTACCACAATTTCTTTATCCATTTTTCACTTTCTGCGATATTGAACTTGTACCGTAAACCAGGTTCTTGTAAACAGAGCCGTCCCAACCTTTGGGGTGGCTGTGTCTTTTGATTTTAATTTCCCTAAGCTATAGGACCATAAGTGGAAGTGCCCTAGGCTCTGTTGCTTTGTTTTTTAGATGTTTCAGGAAACACCATACACTTCTCCCGAGTGGCTGTTTGCAATTTACATCCCACCCATCAGCATAACAAGGCTCCCAGTTCTCCATGGCCTGTCCTGCCTTTCTGGATTTTACACTTTTTTCAGATGGCCCTTTTGACCGGGGGAAGTGAGACTTCATTGTAGTGCAGATTTCCTTTGCAAGCTTGCTTGGTTGGCAAAAAGGGCGTATGCGTTTTTTCCTGAATATATTCAGGAAAAAACGCATTCGCCCTTTTTGGCCAAGTGCATCATTGTGGACGTTCTGCCTCTTTTCCTATGCTTTAAATGCAATTCCAGTCTACCTCCTGAAATCGGTTTCCTGCAATTCTGCCCCGCTTTCAAGTCCTCTTGGCAGCCTTACTTCAGTATATTTTTGGACGATAGCTGTCATTTATATCTCTGCAGGTTTGTGAATTACAGTGCCCCTGAGCTCCTTTCTTCAACTCGCTTTCTCGTGAGCTGGCCGCAACACCGCAGGATGGCTTCAGGCCCTAATCTGGTTCCGGCACGGCACGCTGAGCCTTTGGTTAATTCCTCTTCCTGGTGGGAAATGAGAGTTAAATTTGCCCGTCCAGACACCTCCAGCTAGTCTGTCATTGGTTCTCCCTATTCCTGTTCATCTTCCGCAGAAATTGCAAACTGGGCCAAACAGGAGGTTAAAGGCACTGACTCTCCAAGTCGGGAGAGTGTTAGTAAAGCGTCTGGAATGTTGCACCCGAGTACCAGGGGACGAAAACTGACACATATTGGAACACGTCTCCCGATCACACGATTGATCATACTCTGGGTTCCACATGCATGTTTTAGCTGAAGGAAGAATACCTTAAACCTGGAGAGTTGAGACCCGTGGAATGGGTACCATGCAATATGACTTCAAAGGGTCTTCATTTGCTCACCGAACCTCTCCAATCCTATCACTGCTGCGTTTATGCCCCTGCACACACGCTTGATTCTCTTTCGGAGACATAGCAATCCATAGGTTTTAAGATACTTCCTAGTCAGGTACATTCTTAGGTGTTTAATATGGGGTGTTGAATCCATTTCGTTGAGCAAGGAGTAGCTCTTGTCTATTCCATATTTGGCTTAAGGAACTTTATCTGTGCTCATTTCAATCTCTGGTTTTATGCAGCACCCCAACTCACCTTTCCCCTTAAGCAAGAATAAGTTGATTTTCTAAATTTGAGACCCTGTTCTGTTTTGTAATTCAGTTCCTATGTAGCCAAGTTTACATTCCGTGTATTAGTGATATCTTATGATGTTTCTTTTTCTGTGTGACTTATTTCAGTTAGAATCATCATACCTGAATCCACTCATTATGCTGCTACGGGCCTGATGACATAGATTTCTTTGCTGAGTGATATTGCATTGTACGTAAGTACCACAACTTCTTTATCCATTTTTCACTTTCTGCGATATTGAACTTGTACCGTAAACCAGGTTCTTGTAAACAGAGCCGTCCAAACCTTTGGGGTGGCTGTGTCTTTTTGATTTTAATTTCCCTAAGCTATAGGACCATAAGTGGAAGTGCCCTAGGCTCTGTTGCTTTGTTTTTTAGATGTTTCAGGAAGCACCATACACTTCTCCCGAGTGGCTGTTGGCAATTTACATCCCGCCCATCAGCATAACAAGGCTCCCAGTTCTCCATGGCCTGTCCTGCCTTTCTGGATTTTACACTTTTTTCAGATGGCCCTTTTGACCGGGGGGAAGTGAGACTTCATTGTAGTGCAGATTTCCTTTGCAAGCTTGCTTGGTTGGCCAAAAAGGGCGTATGCGTTTTTTCCTGAATATATTCAGGAAAAAACGCATACGCCCTTTTTGGCCAAGTGCATCATTGTGGACGTTCTGCCTCTTTTCCTATGCTTTAAATGCAATTCCAGTCTACCTCCTGAAATCGGTTTCCTGCAATTCTGCCCCGCTTTCAAGTCCTCTTGGCAGCCTTACTTCAGTATATTTTTGGACGATAGCTGTCATTTATAACTCTGCAGGTTTGTGAATTACAGTGCCCCTGAGCTCCTTTCTTCAACTCGCTTTCTCGTGAGCTGGCCGCAACATCGGAAGATTGCTTCAGGCCCTAATCTGGTTCCGGCACGGCACGCTGAGCCTTTGGTTAATTCCCCTTCCTGGTGGGAAATGAGAGTTAAATTTGCCCGTCCAGACACCTCCAGCTAGTCTGTCATTGGTTCTCCCTATTCCTGTTCATCTCCCGCAGAAATTGCAAACTGGGCCAAACAGGAGGTTAAAGGCACTGACTCTCCAAGTCGGGAGAGTGTTAGTAAAGCGTCTGGAATGTTGCACCCGAGTACCAGGGGACGAAAACTGACACATATTGGAACACGTCTCCCAATCACACAGTTGATCATACTCTGGGTTCCACATGCATGTTTTAGCTGAAGGAAGAATACCTTAAACCTGGAGAGTTGAGACCCGTGGAATGGGTACCATGCAATATGACTTCAAAGGGTCTTCATTTGCTCACCGAACCTCTCCAATCCTATCACTGCTGCGTTTATGCCCCTGTACACACGCTTGATTCTCTTTCGGAGACATAGCAATCCATAGGTTTTAAGATACTTCCTAGTCAGGTACATTCTTAGGCGTTTAATATGGGGTGTTGAGTCCATTTCGTTGAGCAAGGAGTAGCTCTTGTCTATTCCATATTTGGCTTAAGGAACTTTATCTGTGCTCATTTCAATCTCTGGTTTTATGCAGCACCCCAACTCACCTTTCCCCTTAAGCAAGCATAAGTTGGGTTTCTAAATTTGAGACCCTGTTCTGTTTTGGAATTCAGTTCCTGTGTAGCCAAGTTTACATTCCGTGTATTAGTGATATCTTATGATGTTTCTTTTTCTGTGTGACTTATTTCAGTTAGAATCATCATACCTGAATCCACTCATTATGCTGCTACGGGCCTGATGACATAGATTTCATTGCTGAGTGATATTGCATTGTACGTAAGTACCACAACTTCTTTATCCATTTTTCACTTTCTGCGGTATTGAACTTGTACCGTAAACCAGGTGTTGTAAACAGAGCCGTCCCAACCTTTGGGGTGTCTGTGTCATTTTGATTTTAATTTCCCTAAGCTATAGGACCATAAGTGGAAGTGCCCTAGGCTCCGTTGCTTTGTTTTTTAGATGTTTCAGGAAACACCATACACTTCTCCCGAGTGGTGTTGGCAATTTACATCCCGCCCATCAGCATAACAAGGCTCCCAGTTCTCCATGGCCTGTCCTGCCTTTCTGGATTTTACACTTTTTTCAGATGGCCCTTTTGACCGGGGGAAGTGAGACTTCATTGTAGTGCAGATTTCCTTTGCAAGCTTGCTTGGTTGGCCAAAAAGGGCGTATGCGTTTTTTCCTGAATATATTCAGGAAAAAACGCATATGCCCTTTTTGGCCAAGTGCATCATTGTGGACGTTCTGCCTCTTTTCCTATGCTTTAAATGCAATTCCAGTCTACCTCCTGAAATCGGTTTCCTGCAATTCTGCCCCGCTTTCAAGTCCTCTTGGCAGCCTTACTTCAGTATATTTTTGGACGATAGCTGTCATTTATAACTCTGCAGGTTTGTGAATTACAGTGCCCCTGAGCTCCTTTCTTCAACTCGCTTTCTCGTGGGCTGGCCGCAACACCGCAGGATGGCTTCAGGCCCTAAACTGGTTCCGGCACGGCACGCTGAGCCTTTGGTTAATTCCTCTTCCTGGTGGGAAATGAGAGTTAAATTTGCCCGTCCAGACACCTCCAGCTAGTCTCTCATTGGTTCTCCCTATTCCTGTTCATCTTCCGCAGAAATTGCAAACTGGGCCAAACAGGAGGTTAAAGGCACTGACTCTCCAAGTCGGGAGAGTGTTAGTAAAGCGTCTGGAATGTTGCACCCGAGTACCAGGGGACGAAAACTGACACATATTGGAACACGTCTCCCGTTCACACGGTTGATCATACTCTGGGTTCCACATGCATATTTTAGCTGAAGGAAGAATACCTTAAACCTGGAGAGTTGACACCCGTGGAATGGGTACCATGCAATATGACTTCAAAGGGTCTTCATTTGCTCGCCGAACCTCTCCAGTCCTATCACTGCTGCGTTTATGCCCCTGCACACACGCTTGATTCTCTTTTGGAGACATAGCAATCCATAGGTTTTAAGATACTTCCTAGTCAGGTATATTCTTAGGTGTTTAATATGGGGTGTTGAATCCATTTCGTTGAGCAAGGAGTAGCTCTTGTCTATTCCATATTTGGCTTAAGGAACTTTATCTGTGCTCATTTCAATCTCTGGTTTTATGCAGCACCCCAACTCACCTTTCCCCTTAAGGAAGCATAAGTTGGGTTTCTAAATGTGAGACCCTGTTCTGTTTTGTAATTCAGTTCCTGTGTAGCCAGGTTTGCATTCCGTGTATTAGTGATATCTTATGATGTTTCTTTTTCTGTGTGACTTATTTCAGTTAGAATCATCATACCTGAATCCACTCATTATGCTGCTACGGGCCTGATGACATAGATTTCATTGCTGAGTGATATTGCATTGTACGTAAGTACCACAACTTCTTTATCCATTTTTCACTTTCTGCGATATTGAACTTGTACCGTAAACCCGGTTCTTGTAAACAGAGCCGTCCCAACTTTGGGGGTGGCTGTGTCTTTTTGATTTTAAATTCCCTAAGCTATAGGACCATAAGTGGAAGTGCCCTAGGCTCTGTTGCTTTGTTTTTTAGATGTTTCAGGAAACACCATACACTTCTCCAGAGTGGCTGTTGGCAATTTACATCCCGCCCATCAGCATAACAAGGCTCCCAGTTCTCCATGGCCTGTCCTGCCTTTCTGGATTTTACACTTTTTTCAGATGGCCCTTTTGACCGGGGGGAAGTGAGACTTCATTGTAGTGCAGATTTCCTTTGCAAGCTTGCTTGGTTGGCCAAAAAGGGCGTATGCGTTTTTTCCTGAATATATTCAGGAAAAAACGCATACGCCCTTTTTGGCCAAGTGCATCATTGTGGACGTTCTGCCTCTTTTCCTATGCTTTAAATGCAATTCCAGTCTACCTCCTGAAATCGGTTTCCTGCAATTCTGCCCCGCTTTCAAGTCCTCTTGGCAGCCTTACTTCAGTATATTTTTGGACGATAGCTGTCATTTATAACTCTGCAGGTTTGTGAATTACAGTGCCCCTGAGCTCCTTTCTTCAACTCGCTTTCTCGTGAGCTGGCCGCAACACCGCAGGATGGCTTCAGGCCCTAATCTGGTTCCGGCACGGCACGCTTAGCCTTTGGTTAATTCCTCTTCCTGGTGGGAAATGAGAGTTAAATTTGCCCGTCCAGACACCTCCAGCTAGTCTCTCAATGGTTCTCCCTATTCCTGTTCATCTTCCGCAGAAATTGCAAACTGGGCCAAACAGGAGGTTAAAGGCACTGACTCTCCAAGTCGGGAGAGTGTTAGTAAAGCGTCCGGAATGTTGCACCCGAGTACCAGGGGACGAAAACTGACACGTATTGGAACACGTCTCCTGATCACACGGTTGATCATACTCTGGGTTCCACATGCATGTTTTAGCTGAAGGAAGAATACCTTAAACCTGGAGAGTTGAGACCCGTGGAATGGGTACCATGCAATATGACTTCAAAGGGTCTTCATTTGCTCACCGAACTTCTCCAATCCTATCACTGCTGCGTTTATGCCCCTGTACACACGCTTGATTCTCTTTCGGAGACATAGCAATCCATAGGTTTTAATATACTTCCTAGGCAGGTACACTCTTAGGCATTTAATATGGGGTGTTGAGTCCATTTCGTTGAGCAAGGAGTAGCTCTTGTCTATTCCATATTTGGCTTAAGGAACTTTATCTGTGCTCATTTCAATCTCTGGTTTTATGCAGCACCCCAACTCACCTTTCCCCTTAAGCAAGCATAAGTTGGTTTTCAAAATTTGAGACCCTGTTCTGTTTTGGAATTCAGTTCCTGTGTAGCCAAGTTTACATTCTGTGTATTAGTGATATCCTATGATGTTTCTATTTCTGTGTGACTTATTTCAGTTAGAATCATCATACCTGAATCCACTCATTATGCTGCTACGGGCCTGATGACATAGATTTCATTGCTGAGTGATATTGCATTGTACGTAAGTACCACAACTTCTTTATCCATTTTTCACTTTCTGCGATATTGAACTTGTAACGTAAACGTGGTTCTTGTAAACACAGCCGTGCCAAACTTTGGGGTGGCTGTGTCTTTTTGATTTTAATTTCCCTAAGCTATAGGACCATAAGTGGAAGTGCCCTAGGCTCTGTTGCTTTGTTTTTTAGATGTTTCAGGAAACACCATACACTTCTCCCGAGTGGCTGTTGGCAATTTACATCCCGCCCATCAGCATAACAAGGCTCCCAGTTCTCCATGGCCTGTCCTGCCTTTCTGGATTTTACAGTTTTTTCAGATGGCCCTTTTTACCGGGGGGAAGTGAGACTTCATTGTAGTGCAGATTTCCTTTGCAAGCTTGCTTGGTTGGCCAAAAAGGGCGTATGCGTTTTTTCCTGAATATATTCAGGAAAAAACGCATACGCCCTTTTTGGCCAAGTGCATCATTGTGGACGTTCTGCCTCTTTTCCTATGCTTTAAATGCAATTCCAGTCTACCTCCTGAAATCGGTTTCCTGCAATTCTGCCCCGCTTTCAAGTCCTCTTGGCAGCCTTACTTCAGTATATTTTTGGACGATAGCTGTCATTTATAACTCTGCAGGTTTGTGAATTACAGTGCCCCTGAGCTCCTTTCTTCAACTCGCTTTCTCGTGAGCTGGCCGCAACACCGCAGGATGGCTTCAGGCCCTAATCTGGTTCCGGCACGGCACGCTGAGCCTTTGGTTAATTCCTCTTCCTGGTGGGAAATGAGAGTTAAATTTGCCCGTCCAGACACCTCCAGCTAGTCTGTCATTGGTTCTCCCTATTCCTGTTCATCTTCCGCAGAAATTGCAAACTGGGCCAAACAGGAGGTTAAAGGCACTGACTCTCCAAGTCGGGAGAGTGTTAGTAAAGCGTCTGGAATGTTGCACCCGAGTACCAGGGGACGAAAACTGACACATATTGGAACACGTCTCCCGATCACACGGTTGATCATACTCTGGGTTCCAAATGCATGTTTTAGCTGAAGGAAGAATCCCTTAAACCTGGAGAGTTGAGACCCGTGGAATGGGTACATGCTTGATTCTCTTTCGGAGACATAGCAATCCATAGGTTTTAAGATACTTCCTAGTCAGGTACACTCTTAGGCATTTAATATGGGGTGTTGAGTCCATTTCGTTGAGCAAGGAGTAGCTCTTGTCTATTCCATATTTGGCTTAAGTAATTATATCTGTGCTCATTTCAATCTCTGGTTTTATGCAGTACGCCAACTCACCTTTCCCCTTAAGCAAGCATAAGTTGGTTTTCTAAATTTGAGACCCTGTTCTGTTTTGGAATTCAGTTCCTGTGTAGCCAAGTTTACATTCCGTGTATTAGTGATATCTTATGATGTTTCTTTTTCTGTGTGACTTATTTCAGTTAGAATCATCATACCTGAATCCACTCATTATGCTGCTACGGGCCTGATGACATAGATTTCATTGCTGAGTGATATTGCATTGTACGTAAGTACCACAACTTCTTTATCCATTTTTCACTTTCTGCGATATTGAACTTGTACCGTATATGAGGTTCTTGTAAACAGAGCCATCCCAAACTTTGGGGTGGCTGTGTCTTTTTGATTTTAATTGCCCTAAACTATAGTACCATAAGTGGAAGTGCCCTAGGCTCTGTTGCTTTGTTTTTTAGATGTTTCAGGAAACACCATACACTTCTCCCGAGTGGCTGTTGGCAATTTACATCCTGCCCATCAGCATAAGATGGCTCCCAGTTCTCCATGGCCTGTCATGCCTTTATGGATTTTACACTTTTTTCAGATGGCCCTTTTGACCGGGGGGAATTGAGACTTCATTGTAGTGCAGATTTCCTTTGCAAGCTTGCTTGGTTGGCCAAAAAGGGCGTATGCGTTTTTTCCTGAATATATTCAGGAAGAAACACATACGCCCTTTTTGGGCAAGTCAGGTTCTTGAATTGCGTGGCCCCTAGCTCCATTTTTCAGCTCTTAGTTTTGTGATCTTGCCCCATAACCACAGGATTCCTTGAAGCCCTATTCTTCTTCTGGGGCACCTTGCTGTGCCTTTGGTTCATTCTTCTTACTGATGTGAAATTAGAGTGAAATGTGCCCATTGAAACCGCTACAGCTAGTTTCTCACTGGTTCCCCCTATTCCCATTCATCCTCCGCACTAACTGAAGACTGTGCGATACCAGAACTTAAAGGCATTGACTCTCCATGTGGGGATGTTGTTAGTAAAGCGGCTGGAATGTCGATCCGGAGCCCCAGGAGAGGAAAAATGTGGTGCGTTTTAGAAACCTTTCCCGATCATATGGTATACCAGTCGCTGGGTTTCCCAAGCATGGTTTAGCTGTAGGAAGATTCCCTTCAACCTGGAGTGTTGGGACCCTTGGAATGAGTAGCATGAAGTATTGCATTAAACTTTCGGCAGTTGCTCACCGAAGCTCACCAATCCTCTCAGCCCCAAGTGTCCAGCCTTATGTCTTATCCAGCTGTGGGTTTATATGTGGTCAATCCAGGTTGCATCACAGCCCCTGAGCGAATTTTGTAAGAATTTTTCTCTCTTTCATTGTTTCTGCGTTTTGTTTTTAAAATTTATTTCTATAATGGGGTTTAGCTCATTTTCACTGCTGTGTTTGTGCCGCTCTGCACACACTTGATTCCCTTATGGAGATATATCAATACATGGGTTTTAAGATTCTTATTACTCAGATATATTTCTCTGCGGTGTATAGGGTGTGTTGAGGCCAGTTCATTGAGCAAGGTGTAGATCTTGTCTAATACCTATTTGGTTTCTTGAACGGTATCTGTGCTAATTTCAAACTCTGGTTTTATGCATCACCCCACCTCTCCTTTCCCCTTAAGCTGACATAAGTGTGTTTTCTAAATGTGAGACACTGTTCTGTTCTGTAATTCATTTCTTGTGCAGGCATATTTACCCTCCCTCTATAAGTGATATCTTATGATATGTTTCTTTTTCTGTTTGACTTATTTCAAGTAGTATTATCGGACCTAAATCCACTCTTTATCCTTCTACTAGCCTTATTACATTGATTTCATGGTGAAGAGATATTCCATTGTACATAAGTACCACATCTTCTTTATCCATTGTTCTCTTTCCTGGGATATTTAAGGTGTACTGAAGTTGAGGTTCTTGTAAACAGAGTAGCCCTAAACTGTGGTGTGCTTGTGTCCTGTTGATTTTTAGACTTCCCTAGATATACTCCCATGATTGGAAGTGTCCTATGCTCTGTAGCTCTGTTTTTAGATGATTTAGGAACCACCATACACTTCTCCAGAGTGGCTCTCGGCAGTTCACACACTGCCCATCAGCGTATAAAGGCTCCCTGTTCTCCATGGCCTGTCCTGCATTTCTGGTTTTTACAATTTTTTAGGATGGCCCTTTTGACCGGTGGGAAATGAGACTTCTTTGTTGTGCACATTTGCATTGCTTGCTTGCTTCGTTGCCCATAAAGTGCGTATGCGTTTTTTCCTGGATATAATCAGGAAAAATCGCATACGCCCTTTTGGGCCAACTGCATCATTGTCGAAATTCTGCCGCTTTTCATGTGCGTTAAAGACGAGTCCAATCTATCTCTTGAAATCTGTTTCTTGCAATTCTGTCTTGCATTCAGATCCTCTTCTTTGCCTTACCTCAACATATTTTTGGACGTTAGTTTTCATTTATAACTCTGCAGGTTTGTGAATTGCAGTGACCCTGAGCTCCATGTTTTAAGTTGCTCTTTTGTGAGCTGGCCTCAAACGCGCAGGATTGCTTCAGGCCCTATTTTGGCTCCGGCGAGGCAGGCTGAGCCTTTTTTTAATTCTTATTCTTAATGGGAAATTAGAGTGATATGTGCCCGTCCAAACCCCTACAACTCTTCTCTCATTGGTTCCCCCTCTTCCCGTTCATCCTCCTCACAATTTGCAAAATGTGTGAAACAGAAGTTTAAATGTGCTGATTCTCCAAGTGGGGAGCTTCTAAGTAACGTGGCTGGAATGGTGAACAGGAGCACCAGGAGAGGATAAATGAGGTGCATTTTAGACACATCTCCCGATCACATGGTGTACAGTCCTCTGGGTTTTCCATGCATGTTTTAGCTGTAGGAAGATCCCTTGAACCTGCAGATTTGGGACCCATTGAATGGGTACCAGGTAGTATTACTTTAAAGGGTGTGCATTTCCTCACCCAACCTCACATTTCTCTTAGCGCAGTTTCCAGCCTTATGTCTCATCCTGCTGTGGGTCTAGATGTGTTCAATCCATGTTGCATCACCGTCCCTGAGGAAAAGTTGTAAGAGGTTTTCTCTGTCTCTCTGTCGTTTATTTTTTTCAATTTATTACTATATTGGTTACAGCTGATTTTCAAAGCTCTGTTTCTTGCTGCTGTACATCCACTTGATTCACGTACAGAGAGACATCAATAAATTCTTTTTCAGATTCTTACCAGTCGTATATATTCTTTTCCGGTGACTTGAGTGTGCTGAGTGCAGTTCTTTTAGCTACCGTGTAGGCCTTGTTGATTATCAGTTTGGTATTTGGAATGGTATCTTTGCTAATTTCAACCTCCTGGATGATGCCTCACCCCTCCCCACCTTTCCCGTTTAGCAGCCTTATGCGTGTTTTCTACATATTTGACTATGTTTTTGTTTTGTAATTTATTTCATGTGTAGCCATTTTGGATTCCACCTTTAAGTGATATCTTATGATATGTGTCTTCTTCTTTTTGAATTCTGTCACTTAGAATGATCATACGTAACTCCTCCGGAGTTGTTACAGCTGGCCATATTTCATTGATTTCCAGGCTGAATAATATTCCACTCTACCTAAGTACCACATCTCTATCCATTTTTTCCCTCCAGAGACATTTAAGTTATATCCTAGTCGAGGATCTTTTAAACAGAGAGGGGGTAAACATTGGGGTGCCTGTGTCCTCTCGATTTTTGTTTTTCCCAAGATATACGCCCATGAGTGCAAGTGCCCTATGCTCTGTAGCTCATTGTTTAGATGCTTTAGTAAACACAATACACTTCTCCAGAATGGCCGTTGGCAATATACATTTCCACTATAAGTCTCACAGGGCTCCCTCTTCTCCTTGCCCTGTCCTGCATTTCTGTTGTTTACGCTTTATGAGGATGGCTCTTCTGACTGATGCGAAGTGATGTCTTTTGTAGTATTGACTTCCAGTGCCCACCTGTTTGGTTGGCTAAAAAGGTGTACGCTCTTTTCTTGAATATATACACAAAAAAACGCATACACCCTTTTTGGCCAACTGCAATGTTGGCAATGTTCAGCTCCTTTTCTTGTGCTTAATGGCGAGTCCTTTCTACCTCCTCAAATCCCTTTCCTGCCATTCTCCCTTGCTTACAAGTCCTTTTCTCTGACTTTCCTCAAGACATTTTTCAGTGATGGATATTTTCAACTCTGCAGTTTTGTGAATTTTACTGCCCCTGAGTTCTATTGTTCAACTTGTGTTTATGGGAACTGGCCACAAAGCAGCGGGATTTCCTCAAGCCCTATACTGTTTCCATGGGCAACCCTAGCCTTTGGTCAATTCGTCTTCCTGATTGGAAATTAGAGTGACATGTGCCTGTCTGAACACGTAGGACTTGCCTCTCATTGTTCCTCATCCTTCCGCTTCATCCTCTGGACAAATTCCAAACTGTACGCAACAGGATGTTGACAGTGCTGACATCTCCAAGTGGGGAGACTGTTAGTAAAGACGCTGGAGGGGTGAACCCGAGCACCAGGAGATGAGGAGATGAGATGCCTTTTCCAAACTCTTCCCGATCAGACGGTATACCATCCTCTGGGTGTGACAGACATGTTTTAGCAGTAGGAAGAGTCCCATTCATGTAAGGAGAACACCAGGGCTTTTTCAAAATCAGTGTCTCCCCGAAACCCAAACTGGGGAATTTTTTAAGCTACGGCTACACATATGTTCATTAAGGGCCTTGGGAAGTAGGCAGAGTCCAAACTTTAGATGATTGAAGTCTTCAGGGTCAGAAGCACTCACCACCAGCTTCCCTTAGGTTACACTTTAACTGTCATTGATAGATGATGTCAATAAAAATATCTATTCTTTTTCAGATTATTTCCCCTTATAGGTTATTGCAAAATGTTGAGTGTAGTTCCCTGTGCTATACAGTAGTTCCTTGTTGATGATCTATTTTATACATAGCAGTGTGTATGTGTTAATCCCAAACTGTTAATTTATCCCTCCTCCCACCTTTCCCCTTTGGTAATAATAAATTATAAGATTTTATACTTCTCAGAAATGGGGGAGCTGAAAGAGAGGTATCATTTTCAATGGAAAAGCATTTAAAACAAGATTGAAGGTTTAACCAAGATTATTAGATGTACATCCTTGGAAAGAAATCACTTCATTTCTCTAATATTGAGCTGACAAATAAGACAAACCTTTTCACTGAACTTGCTTATAATAAAGTGATGGAAATATCCAATGGAAGTGTTAGAAACATCTTATTTTACCCGAGCCTTATACACTGTTCTATGTTAACTACACTTTGGCTCACACATCTGTTCATTGAGGTTACAATAGTCTCAATTTCTGTTACTGATCCTCCAGAGTGGACCCCAACAAGTGTCCCCCTGCCCAGTGTCATTGGGGCCAACAGATCGAGACTGAGTTTGGTTCACAAGCAAAGGAAACTTTATATTTTGATCAGAGAATGGAGAGGTGAGAGCATGTACTACCCCGTGGGCTGTGGGCTGGGCTGCTGTGTAGAGATCCTGTCAGAGTCAGTGGGAGGGAGGGGGCGGAGCTCTCGAGGGCCGGGTTGGCTGTAGCTCAGGCTCTATATCGCGGAGTCTGCACTGGGCCCCAGGAGCTGAGGTGTCGACCCAGCCATTCTGCACTAGGAAATCTGGTCTGAAGTGCCGGGTGTGGAACCTCTGCATGCGGGACCCTAGGAGCACGTGAAATTAGACAAAGCACAAAGGATAAAAAAGGTTAGACTTGACTTTATTGCCCAGATTCTATTTTTATCTCCCAGGGATTTTTAATGGGCTTTGCTGGGGACAAACCCCCCCTCTGCCTTTTGTCCCGTTCCTCATTCTTGGAGTGCTGAGGGTGCAGACCCTTCTTCTGTAACTGCTGAGTGCTGAGTTGGGAGCCCTCATACCCTGGGGCGAGGGTCAGAGCTTCTCCCCAGCAGCCTCCAGGTGACGTTGATTGTCCCCAGGCCCCCTGCCTCCCTGCTCGTCCACCTGAGCAGCAGCATTGGAAGTGTTATAGATTCTAATGACCTTTAAGGGTCCAGGAAAGAGATGTGCAGAGACGCTGTGGGGGCCGGTTTCACCCCGCCCCACATTTGTTCGGCCACCTTAGCCGACCGTTTCTGCCAGCCTAGATGCTCTGACCAGTAGTCTGCGCTTTCTTCAATTAGGCCCCTGAATTAACGTACAAACAGCACCAGGTGTCAGAGCCCTGCCCGCTCAACTCCCAGACAGTCCAGGGTCAGTGGTGATCAAGGACCATGATGGCCACTGAGTCAACAGCCTTTTGAAGTAAACAAGAGTCCAGCCGGTCTTACTGGCCACCATCATCACGGTGTCTGTAGGCTTTTCTATGGTGACAGTGTGATATACGGTTCCCCCGCCAAGATTATTAGCTCCCCTCTGGGTGCAGTAAGTCCGGCAAGCAGTAGTCTACTCTTTTGGGACACACTCTTGTTGTTTTATGAGAGAAACTCCAGGTCAAGTGATGTTCACACGAGTCGTCATGGTGCCCTGTTGCCCCCGGTTATCTCTCTGGATGTTGGAGTTGGAGGGCCTCCTCACTCGAGGTCGGTGTGCCCACGGAGCGAACCCTGCAACTTCAGGGCATGGTTGGTGGTTAGGATCACCACGTGGGGTCCTTTCCCCTTAGGAGGGAGGTGGCCTTTTGGGCTGCTGATTTCCAGGTTTTTAGATACCGCCAGTATCTTGGCCAGATGTGGCAGTGGGCCAAGCCCCTTGGTGACCATAGTTTATCCTACCTGGATGGCATTCTTGCATTGTTCCATTTCAAGTGGTCCCAGGTTGCACTAATTCTCCAATGGCGATTCACCTTTCACCGGGAATGTAAAGGTCAAAGGGTTTAGCTAAATTAGGGAGTTCCAGGGCAAGGGTCTGAATTGACTGCTCTTTCCATTCTTGAAAGGCCACTTCTGGATTCTATTCAAAAGGATCATCATCTTTTCCTTTCAGTGTTTCATATAGAGGCCCAGCTAGTAGACTGTAGTTAGGGATCCAGAAGCAGCAAACCCTGGCCTCCCCAGGAACCCCTAAGCTGTCTTCTAGTTTTAGAAAGGGGTAAGGCTGAAAATGGTTTCTTCCCTTTCCTGGGATGGACTTCTCCAACCTTCTGTGAGAATGAAGCCCAGGCAGGTCACGGCAGTCTGTGATATTTGAGCTTTTTCTTGGACAACTTCTATCCTTTATTGGCTTGGTAGTTCAGAGGCCTCCTTAGTAGGGCTGGCGATCAGAATGTCGTCTGCATATTGAAGGAGGGTTTCCTTTTCCAGAGGTAGAACTTTTAGGTCTTTAGCTAAGCTTTCCCCAAAGATGGGGTGGGAATTTTTGCACCCTTGGGGCCAGACGGCCCGGAAGTATTGTTTTAGTTGTATGTTGAGTCCTGCCACTCACAAGCCAAAATTTCTTGTGACTCTGGGACTAATGGAATACAAAAGAAGGCATCATTGAAGACTAATACAGAATACCATGTCCTGGTGGTTGGTAGAATGACCAGCAGGGTGTAGGAATTAGGAGCAACTGGAGGTATATCCTCGGTGGCTTCACTGACTGTCCTGACATCCTTTACCAGGTCCCCAGCAGCCCATGGGGCTCTCGTGGTCAGACCAATCCCAGAATATGGAGCTCACCTGGGCAGGTACCCCACCCCCACCCCAGCCCACAGGGCTCTCGTGGTCAGGCCCCTCCCAGGATACAGAGCTACCCTTGCAGGTACCGTGGCAGGGCTGGGCACACAGGAACCGTGCACATAGCCCTCATTGCAGAGCACCCCCAGCTCACCTGTCGCTCAGAGCTGACACAGAGCACCTCAGAGCAGGACTTGAACTAACAAACAGCAGCTGCGACAGGTCTGTGACCCTGGGCATCACTCCGTGAGGCCTCCCTCCACCTGGTCTTCCAGAGACTTCCACTGCACCCGGGGCACCAGGCCTCTGTCTCCAACCACCACCCACCCCTCCTCTCCCTGACTCCTGGGTTCCTCTCATTAGGAGAGGGTTTTCTTGAAGTTGTCTCCCACTCATGGGCCAGATAAAATGATTAGAAAACAAGCCAAAGCTGCAGCCCCTTGTCTATCCTGACTCTCAGGAGCCCACACCTGTTCCTTGGACCTGGCCGGTTCAGCAAGTTCCATTTTCTGCAACTGTGAGCCCCTGAGGGGTGATGATTGGCTGACCTGGGCAGCCTTACCGTGCCGGCCAGCCCTCCCCAGGTGTGCCTGGGTTGAGATCACTATAAATACCACTCCAGGCAGCAAGAGCCCCTGCAGCCGTGCCTGACGCCATTTTCTCTGCCCTGTCAGCAGTCTCGGGGCTGGGCTGGTGGGAGGGAGTGAGAGGCCACGGCTTTGTGGGTGGCCCAGTGTGAGTGGGGCTCTGCTGGACTTTCTGCAGCAGTTGCCAGGCTGCCACCTGCTAAAGAAGAAGATGTGTCACCCATACCTGCTGCTGGAATTTCTCCCTGGGCAGAGGTGAGGAAGGAAACAAGCAGTGGGGGCAGGGACAGGACGGGTATCTCAGGCAGGGAAATGGAAATCTTCCAGAAGAGCACCCAGGGCCAGGACCATCCTGGCTGGCCTGCAGGCACCAAGTCGGCCGGCATGCTGTCACTCGTGTGGCTCTATGGCCCTCCCTCTAGGCTTTCAAGTCCTTGTATATATTCAGGTGTTTTACCTGGGATGGGTGGGAATAGTTCAGCAGCAACTGGCCTGGGGCTCAGCTCACGTTTACTCACAGATGCCTCGGCACGGTGCCCCAGCTTTGCAATGAGGACGCTTGTTGCGTGGGGGCTGCTGGCTGAATGGGAGACGATTCCCCACCACTGACCAACTTCAGAATTGTTTACCACTGGAGCAAGTGCCCTGATACGGTTTTCCTCTGTGGAACTGGTGGGTTCTGTGTTTTCTTTCTCTTTTTCGTTTTGGGTTCAAGGTACATTTTATTCCTCTTTTTTGTATTTACAGATATAAGCATGGAAATAATTTATTCATATAAATACATGTATGTGAAGGGAATAATTGATTTTTCTATTGTTTAAATTTTATTTCTTTTTAATTTTGAATTTTATTTTATATTTTTATACAGCAGGTTCTTATTGGTTATCTATTTTATACATATAAATGTATACATGCCAATCCCAGTCTCTCAACTCCTCCCACCACCCCCCCCAACAGCTTTCCCCCCTTGTTGTCCATACGTTTGTTGTCTACATCTGTTGCTCTATTTATGCCTTGCAAAATGGTTAATCTGTACAGGTTTTCTAGGTTCCACATATATGCATGAATATACAAGATTTGTTTTTCTCTTTCTGACTTACTTCACTCTGTATGACAGTCTCTAGATGCATCGACGTCTCTACAAATGACCCAGTTTCATTCCTTTTCATGGCTTAGTAATATTCCATTTTATATATGTACCACGGCTTTATGCATTCGTCTGTCTGTGGGCATTTAGGTTGCTTCCATTACCTCGATATTGTAAATAGTGATGCAATGAACATTGCGGTGAATGTCTCTTTTTGATTTATGGTTTTGTCTGGGTATATGTCCAGTACTGGGATTGCTGTATCATATGGTAATTCTATTGTTAGTTTCTTAAGAAATTCCATATTGTTCTCCATAGTGACTGTATCAATTTATATTCCCAACAATAGTGGAAGAGGGTTCCTTATCTCCACACCCTTTCCAGCATTTTTTGCTTGTAGATTTTCTATGATGCCTATTCAACCAGGTGTGAGGTGATACCTCATTGTTGAATCCATTTCGTTGAGCAAGGGGTAGGTCTTGTCTATTCCATATTTGGCTTATGGAACGGTATCTGTGCTAATTTCAAACTCTGGTTTAATGCAGCACCCCAACTCACCTTCCCCCTTAAGCAAGCATAAGTTAGTTTTCTAAACTTGAGACCCTGTTCTGTTTTGTAATTCAGTTCATGTGTAGCCAAGTTCACATTCCGTGTATTAGTGATACCTTACAATGTTTCTTTTTTTGTGTGACTTATTTCAGTTAGAATCATCGTGCCTCAATCCACTCATTATGCTGGTACGGGCCTGGTGACATAGATTTCATTGCTGAGTGGTATTCTGTTGTACATAAGTACCGCAACTTCTTTATCCATTATTTGCTCTCTGGGATATTTAACTTGTGCCGTAGAAGAGATTCCAGTAAAAAGAACCGTCCCAACCTTTGGGGTGGCTGTGTCTTTTTGATTTTAAATTAACTAAGCTATAGGACCATAAGTGGAAGTGCCCTAGGCTCTGTTGCTTTGTTTTTTAGCTGTTTCAGGAAACACCATACACTTCTCCCGAGTGGCTGTTGGCAATTGACATCCCGCCCATCAGCATAACAAGGCTCCCAGTTCTCCATGGCCTGTCCTGCCTTTCTGGATTTTACACTTTTTTCAGATGGCCCTTTTGACCGGGGGGAAGTGAGACTTCATTGTAGTGCAGATTTCCTTTGCAAGCTTGCTTGGTTGGCCAAAAAGAGCGTATGCGTTTTTTCCTGAATATATTCAGGAAAAAACGCATACGCCCTTTTTGGCCAAGTGCATCATTGTGGACGTTCTGCCTCTTTTCCTATGCTTTAAATGTAATTCTAGTCTACCTCCTGAAATCGGTTTCCTGCAACTGCCCCGCTTTCAAGTCCTCTTGGCAGCCTTACTTCAGTATATTTTTGGACGATAGCTGTCATTTATAACTCTGCAGGTTTGTGAATTACAGTGCCCCTGAGCTCCTTTCTTCAACTCGCTTTCTCGTGAGCTGGCCGCAACACCGCAGGATGGCTTCAGGCCCTAATCTGGTTCCGGCATGGCACGCTGAGCCTTTGGTTAATTCCTCTTCCTGGTGGGAAATGAGAGTTAAATTTGCCCGTCCAGACACCTCCAGCTAGTCTGTCATTGGTTCTGCCTATTCCTGTTCATCTTCCACAGAAATTGCAAACTGGGCCAAACAGGAGGTTAAAGGCACTGACTCTCCAAGTCGGGAGAGTGTTAGTAAAGCGTCTGGCATGTTGCACCCGAGTACCAGGGAACGAAAAGTGAGACACATTTGAACATGTTTCTCGATCACATGGTGGATCATACCCTGGGTTCCACATGCATGTTTTAGCTGAAGGAAGTATCCCTTAAACCTGGAGAGTTGAGACCCATGGAATGGGTACCATGCAATATGACTTCAAAGGTCTTCATTTGCTCACCATACCTCAGCAATCTTAAGAGCCCCAAGTGTCCAGCCTTATGTGTCACCCAGCTCTGGGTGTAGATGTGGTAAATGCAGGTTGCATCAGAGGCCTTGAATGAATTACTTAAGTATTTCTCTCTATTTCACTGTCATTGTGTTTTGTTTAAGAAATTTATTTTTATTATGGGATTTACCTGATTTTCACTGCTTTAATGCCGCTGTACACACTCTTGATTCTCTTACAGAGATATATAAATCCATAGGTTTTATGATTCTTACTAGTCAGGTATATTCCTAGGCGTTGAATATGGGGTGTTGAGTCCATTTCGTTGAGCAAGGAGTAGCTCTTGTCTATTCCATATTTGGCTTAAGGAACTTTATCTGTGCTCATTTCAATCTCTGGTTTTATGCAGCACCCCAACTCACCTTTCCCCTTAAGCAAGCATAAGTTGGTTTTCTAAATTTGAGACCCTGTTCTGTTTTGGAATTCAGTTCCTATGTAGCCAAGTTTACATTCCGTGTATTAGTGATATCTTATGATGTTTCTTTTTCTGTGTGACTTATTTCAGTTAGATTCATCGTACTTAGTCCACTCATTATGCTGCTACGGGCCTGATGACATAGATTTCCTTGCTGAGTGATATTGCATTGTACGTAAGTACCACAACTTCTTTATCCATTTTTCACTTTCTGCGATATTGAACTTGTACCGTATATGAGGTTCTTGTAAACAGAGCCATCCCAAACTTTGGGGTGGCTGTGTCTTTTTGATTTTAATTGCCCTAAACTATAGTACCATAAGTGGAAGTGCCCTAGGCTCTGTTGCTTTGTTTTTTAGATGTTTCAGGAAACACCAAACACTTCTCCAGAGTGGCTGTTGGCAATTTACATCCCGCCCATCAGCATAAGATGGCTCCCAGTTCTCCATGGCCTGTCATGACTTTATGGATTTTACACTTTTTTCAGATGGCCCTTTTGACCAGGGGGAATTGAGACTTCATTGTAGTGCAGATTTCCTTTGCAAGCTTGCTTGGTTGGCCAAAAAGGGCGTATGCGTTTTTTCCTGAATATATTCAGGAAAAAACGCATACGCCCTTTTTGGCCAAGTGCATCATTGTGGACGTTCTGCCTCTTTTCCTATGCTTTAAATGCAATTCCAGTCTACCTCCTGAAATCGGTTTCCTGCAATTCTGCCCCGCTTTCAAGTCCTCTTGGCAGCCTTACTTCAGTATATTTTTGGACGATAGCTGTCATTTATAACTCTGCAGGTTTGTGAATTACAGTGCCCCTGAGCTCCTTTCTTCAACTCGCTTTCTCGTGAGCTGGCCGCAACACCGCAGGATGGCTTCAGGCCCTAATCTGGTTCCGGCACGGCACGCTGAGCCTTTGGTTAATTCCTCTTCCTGGTGGGAAATGAGAGTTAAATTTGCCCGTCCAGACACCTCCAGCTAGTCTGTCATTGGTTCTCCCTATTCCTGTTCATCTTCCGCAGAAATTGCAAACTGGGCCAAACAGGAGGTTAAAGGCACTGACTCTCCAAGTCGGGAGAGTGTTAGTAAAGCGTCTGGAATGTTGCACCCGAGTACCAGGGGACGAAAACTGACACATATTGGAACACGTCTCCCGATCACACGGTTGATCATACTCTGGGTTCCAAATGCATGTTTTAGCTGAAGGAAGAATCCCTTAAACCTGGAGAGTTGAGACCCGTGGAATGGGTACATGCTTGATTCTCTTTCGGAGACATAGCAATCCATAGGTTTTAAGATACTTCCTAGTCAGGTACACTCTTAGGCATTTAATATGGGGTGTTGAGTCCATTTCGTTGAGCAAGGAGTAGCTCTTGTCTATTCCATATTTGGCTTAAGTAATTATATCTGTGCTCATTTCAATCTCTGGTTTTATGCAGTACGCCAACTCACCTTTCCCCTTAAGCAAGCATAAGTTGGTTTTCTAAATTTGAGACCCTGTTCTGTTTTGGAATTCAGTTCCTGTGTAGCCAAGTTTACATTCCGTGTATTAGTGATATCTTATGATGTTTCTTTTTCTGTGTGACTTATTTCAGTTAGAATCATCATACCTGAATCCACTCATTATGCTGCTACGGGCCTGATGACATAGATTTCATTGCTGAGTGATATTGCATTGTACGTAAGTACCACAACTTCTTTATCCATTTTTCACTTTCTGCGATATTGAACTTGTACCGTATATGAGGTTCTTGTAAACAGAGCCATCCCAAACTTTGGGGTGGCTGTGTCTTTTTGATTTTAATTGCCCTAAACTATAGTACCATAAGTGGAAGTGCCCTAGGCTCTGTTGCTTTGTTTTTTAGATGTTTCAGGAAACACCATACACTTCTCCCGAGTGGCTGTTGGCAATTTACATCCTGCCCATCAGCATAAGATGGCTCCCAGTTCTCCATGGCCTGTCATGCCTTTATGGATTTTACACTTTTTTCAGATGGCCCTTTTGACCGGGGGGAATTGAGACTTCATTGTAGTGCAGATTTCCTTTGCAAGCTTGCTTGGTTGGCCAAAAAGGGCGTATGCGTTTTTTCCTGAATATATTCAGGAAGAAACACATACGCCCTTTTTGGGCAAGTCAGGTTCTTGAATTGCGTGGCCCCTAGCTCCATTTTTCAGCTCTTAGTTTTGTGATCTTGCCCCATAACCACAGGATTCCTTGAAGCCCTATTCTTCTTCTGGGGCACCTTGCTGTGCCTTTGGTTCATTCTTCTTACTGATGTGAAATTAGAGTGAAATGTGCCCATTGAAACCGCTACAGCTAGTTTCTCACTGGTTCCCCCTATTCCCATTCATCCTCCGCACTAACTGAAGACTGTGCGATACCAGAACTTAAAGGCATTGACTCTCCATGTGGGGATGTTGTTAGTAAAGCGGCTGGAATGTCGATCCGGAGCCCCAGGAGAGGAAAAATGTGGTGCGTTTTAGAAACCTTTCCCGATCATATGGTATACCAGTCGCTGGGTTTCCCAAGCATGGTTTAGCTGTAGGAAGATTCCCTTCAACCTGGAGTGTTGGGACCCTTGGAATGAGTAGCATGAAGTATTGCATTAAACTTTCGGCAGTTGCTCACCGAAGCTCACCAATCCTCTCAGCCCCAAGTGTCCAGCCTTATGTCTTATCCAGCTGTGGGTTTATATGTGGTCAATCCAGGTTGCATCACAGCCCCTGAGCGAATTCTGTAAGAATTTTTCTCTCTTTCATTGTTTCTGCGTTTTGTTTTTAAAATTTATTTCTATAATGGGGTTTAGCTCATTTTCACTGCTGTGTTTGTGCCGCTCTGCACACACTTGATTCCCTTATGGAGATATATCAATACATGGGTTTTAAGATTCTTATTACTCAGATATATTTCTCTGCGGTGTATAGGGTGTGTTGAGGCCAGTTCATTGAGCAAGGTGTAGATCTTGTCTAATACCTATTTGGTTTCTTGAACGGTATCTGTGCTAATTTCAAACTCTGGTTTTATGCATCACCCCACCTCTCCTTTCCCCTTAAGCTGACATGAGTGTGTTTTCTAAATGTGAGACACTGTTCTGTTCTGTAATTCATTTCTTGTGCAGCCATATTTACCCTCCCTCTATAAGTGATATCTTATGATATGTTTCTTTTTCTGTTTGACTTATTTCAAGTAGTATTATCGGACCTAAATCCACTCTTTATCCTTCTACTAGCCTTATTACATTGATTTCATGGTGAAGAGATATTCCATTGTACATAAGTACCACATCTTCTTTATCCATTGTTCTCTTTCCTGGGATATTTAAGGTGTACTGAAGTTGAGGTTCTTGTAAACAGAGTAGCCCTAAACTGTGGTGTGCTTGTGTCCTGTTGATTTTTAGACTTCCCTAGATATACTCCCATGATTGGAAGTGTCCTATGCTCTGTAGCTCTGTTTTTAGATGATTTAGGAACCACCATACACTTCTCCAGAGTGGCTCTCGGCAGTTCACACACTGCCCATCAGCGTATAAAGGCTCCCTGTTCTCCATGGCCTGTCCTGCATTTCTGGTTTTTACAATTTTTTAGGATGGCCCTTTTGACCGGTGGGAAATGAGACTTCTTTGTTGTGCACATT
Source organism: Lagenorhynchus albirostris (assembly GCF_949774975.1). Classification (NCBI taxonomy): domain Eukaryota; kingdom Metazoa; phylum Chordata; class Mammalia; order Artiodactyla; family Delphinidae; genus Lagenorhynchus; species Lagenorhynchus albirostris. Next base: position 1,921,953 of record NW_026783575.1, on the reverse strand, counting down.
TGCATTGCTTGCTTGCTTCGTTGCCCATAAAGTGCGTATGCGTTTTTTCCTGGATATAATCAGGAAAAATCGCATACGCCCTTTTGGGCCAACTGCATCATTGTCGAAATTCTGCCGCTTTTCATGTGCGTTAAAGACGAGTCCAATCTATCTCTTGAAATCTGTTTCTTGCAATTCTGTCTTGCATTCAGATCCTCTTCTTTGCCTTACCTCAACATATTTTTGGACGTTAGTTTTCATTTATAACTCTGCAGGTTTGTGAATTGCAGTGACCCTGAGCTCCATGTTTTAAGTTGCTCTTTTGTGAGCTGGCCTCAAACGCGCAGGATTGCTTCAGGCCCTATTTTGGCTCCGGCGAGGCAGGCTGAGCCTTTTTTTAATTCTTATTCTTAATGGGAAATTAGAGTGATATGTGCCCGTCCAAACCCCTACAACTCTTCTCTCATTGGTTCCCCCTCTTCCCGTTCATCCTCCTCACAATTTGCAAAATGTGTGAAACAGAAGTTTAAATGTGCTGATTCTCCAAGTGGGGAGCTTCTAAGTAACGTGGCTGGAATGGTGAACAGGAGCACCAGGAGAGGATAAATGAGGTGCATTTTAGACACATCTCCCGATCACATGGTGTACAGTCCTCTGGGTTTTCCATGCATGTTTTAGCTGTAGGAAGATCCCTTGAACCTGCAGATTTGGGACCCATTGAATGGGTACCAGGTAGTATTACTTTAAAGGGTGTGCATTTCCTCACCCAACCTCACATTTCTCTTAGCGCAGTTTCCAGCCTTATGTCTCATCCTGCTGTGGGTCTAGATGTGTTCAATCCATGTTGCATCACCGTCCCTGAGGAAAAGTTGTAAGAGGTTTTCTCTGTCTCTCTGTCGTTTATTTTTTTCAATTTATTACTATATTGGTTACAGCTGATTTTCAAAGCTCTGTTTCTTGCTGCTGTACATCCACTTGATTCACGTACAGAGAGACATCAATAAATTCTTTTTCAGATTCTTACCAGTCGTATATATTCTTTTCCGGTGACTTGAGTGTGCTGAGTGCAGTTCTTTTAGCTACCGTGTAGGCCTTGTTGATTATCAGTTTGGTATTTGGAATGGTATCTTTGCTAATTTCAACCTCCTGGATGATGCCTCACCCCTCCCCACCTTTCCCGTTTAGCAGCCTTATGCGTGTTTTCTACATATTTGACTATGTTTTTGTTTTGTAATTTATTTCATGTGTAGCCATTTTGGATTCCACCTTTAAGTGATATCTTATGATATGTGTCTTCTTCTTTTTGAATTCTGTCACTTAGAATGATCATACGTAACTCCTCCGGAGTTGTTACAGCTGGCCATATTTCATTGATTTCCAGGCTGAATAATATTCCACTCTACCTAAGTACCACATCTCTATCCATTTTTTCCCTCCAGAGACATTTAAGTTATATCCTAGTCGAGGATCTTTTAAACAGAGAGGGGGTAAACATTGGGGTGCCTGTGTCCTCTCGATTTTTGTTTTTCCCAAGATATACGCCCATGAGTGCAAGTGCCCTATGCTCTGTAGCTCATTGTTTAGATGCTTTAGTAAACACAATACACTTCTCCAGAATGGCCGTTGGCAATATACATTTCCACTATAAGTCTCACAGGGCTCCCTCTTCTCCTTGCCCTGTCCTGCATTTCTGTTGTTTACGCTTTATGAGGATGGCTCTTCTGACTGATGCGAAGTGATGTCTTTTGTAGTATTGACTTCCAGTGCCCACCTGTTTGGTTGGCTAAAAAGGTGTACGCTCTTTTCTTGAATATATACACAAAAAAACGCATACACCCTTTTTGGCCAACTGTAATGTTGGCAATGTTCAGCTCCTTTTCTTGTGCTTAATGGCGAGTCCTTTCTACCTCCTCAAATCCCTTTCCTGCCATTCTCCCTTGCTTACAAGTCCTTTTCTCTGACTTTCCTCAAGACATTTTTCAGTGATGGATATTTTCAACTCTGCAGTTTTGTGAATTTTACTGCCCCTGAGTTCTATTGTTCAACTTGTGTTTATGGGAACTGGCCACAAAGCAGCGGGATTTCCTCAAGCCCTATACTGTTTCCATGGGCAACCCTAGCCTTTGGTCAATTCGTCTTCCTGATTGGAAATTAGAGTGACATGTGCCTGTCTGAACACGTAGGACTTGCCTCTCATTGTTCCTCATCCTTCCGCTTCATCCTCTGGACAAATTCCAAACTGTACGCAACAGGATGTTGACAGTGCTGACATCTCCAAGTGGGGAGACTGTTAGTAAAGACGCTGGAGGGGTGAACCCGAGCACCAGGAGATGAGGAGATGAGATGCCTTTTCCAAACTCTTCCCGATCAGACGGTATACCATCCTCTGGGTGTGACAGACATGTTTTAGCAGTAGGAAGAGTCCCATTCATGTAAGGAGAACACCAGGGCTTTTTCAAAATCAGTGTCTCCCCGAAACCCAAACTGGGGAATTTTTTAAGCTACGGCTACACATATGTTCATTAAGGGCCTTGGGAAGTAGGCAGAGTCCAAACTTTAGATGATTGAAGTCTTCAGGGTCAGAAGCACTCACCACCAGCTTCCCTTAGGTTACACTTTAACTGTCATTGATAGATGATGTCAATAAAAATATCTATTCTTTTTCAGATTATTTCCCCTTATAGGTTATTGCAAAATGTTGAGTGTAGTTCCCTGTGCTATACAGTAGTTCCTTGTTGATGATCTATTTTATACATAGCAGTGTGTATGTGTTAATCCCAAACTGTTAATTTATCCCTCCTCCCACCTTTCCCCTTTGGTAATAATAAATTATAAGATTTTATACTTCTCAGAAATGGGGGAGCTGAAAGAGAGGTATCATTTTCAATGGAAAAGCATTTAAAACAAGATTGAAGGTTTAACCAAGATTATTAGATGTACATCCTTGGAAAGAAATCACTTCATTTCTCTAATATTGAGCTGACAAATAAGACAAACCTTTTCACTGAACTTGCTTATAATAAAGTGATGGAAATATCCAATGGAAGTGTTAGAAACATCTTATTTTACCCGAGCCTTATACACTGTTCTATGTTAACTACACTTTGGCTCACACATCTGTTCATTGAGGTTACAATAGTCTCAATTTCTGTTACTGATCCTCCAGAGTGGACCCCAACAAGTGTCCCCCTGCCCAGTGTCATTGGGGCCAACAGATCGAGACTGAGTTTGGTTCACAAGCAAAGGAAACTTTATATTTTGATCAGAGAATGGAGAGGTGAGAGCATGTACTACCCCGTGGGCTGTGGGCTGGGCTGCTGTGTAGAGATCCTGTCAGAGTCAGTGGGAGGGAGGGGGCGGAGCTCTCGAGGGCCGGGTTGGCTGTAGCTCAGGCTCTATATCGCGGAGTCTGCACTGGGCCCCAGGAGCTGAGGTGTCGACCCAGCCATTCTGCACTAGGAAATCTGGTCTGAAGTGCCGGGTGTGGAACCTCTGCATGCGGGACCCTAGGAGCACGTGAAATTAGACAAAGCACAAAGGATAAAAAAGGTTAGACTTGACTTTATTGCCCAGATTCTATTTTTATCTCCCAGGGATTTTTAATGGGCTTTGCTGGGGACAAACCCCCCCTCTGCCTTTTGTCCCGTTCCTCATTCTTGGAGTGCTGAGGGTGCAGACCCTTCTTCTGTAACTGCTGAGTGCTGAGTTGGGAGCCCTCATACCCTGGGGCGAGGGTCAGAGCTTCTCCCCAGCAGCCTCCAGGTGACGTTGATTGTCCCCAGGCCCCCTGCCTCCCTGCTCGTCCACCTGAGCAGCAGCATTGGAAGTGTTATAGATTCTAATGACCTTTAAGGGTCCAGGAAAGAGATGTGCAGAGACGCTGTGGGGGCCGGTTTCACCCCGCCCCACATTTGTTCGGCCACCTTAGGCCGACCGTTTCTGCCAGCCTAGATGCTCTGACCAGTAGTCTGCGCTTTCTTCAATTAGGCCCCTGAATTAACGTACAAACAGCACCAGGTGTCAGAGCCCTGCCCGCTCAACTCCCAGACAGTCCAGGGTCAGTGGTGATCAAGGACCATGATGGCCACTGAGCCAACAGCCTTTTGAAGTAAACAAGAGTCCAGCCGGTCTTACTGGCCACCATCATCACGGTGTCTGTAGGCTTTTCTATGGTGACAGTGTGATATACGGTTCCCCCGCCAAGATTATTAGCTCCCCTCTGGGTGCAGTAAGTCCGGCAAGCAGTAGTCTACTCTTTTGGGACACACTCTTGTTGTTTTATGAGAGAAACTCCAGGTCAAGTGATGTTCACACGAGTCGTCATGGTGCCCTGTTGCCCCCGGTTATCTCTCTGGATGTTGGAGTTGGAGGGCCTCCTCACTCGAGGTCGGTGTGCCCACGGAGCGAACCCTGCAACTTCAGGGCATGGTTGGTGGTTAGGATCACCACGTGGGGTCCTTTCCCCTTAGGAGGGAGGTGGCCTTTTGGGCTGCTGATTTCCAGGTTTTTAGATACCGCCAGTATCTTGGCCAGATGTGGCAGTGGGCCAAGCCCCTTGGTGACCATAGTTTATCCTACCTGGATGGCATTCTTGCATTGTTCCATTTCAAGTGGTCCCAGGTTTTGCACTAATTCTCCAATGGCGATTCACCTTTCACCGGGAATGTAAAGGTCAAAGGGTTTAGCTAAATTAGGGAGTTCCAGGGCAAGGGTCTGAATTGACTGCTCTTTCCATTCTTGAAAGGCCACTTCTGGATTCTATTCAAAAGGATCATCATCTTTTCCTTTCAGTGTTTCATATAGAGGCCCAGCTAGTAGACTGTAGTTAGGGATCCAGAAGCAGCAAACCCTGGCCTCCCCAGGAACCCCTAAGCTGTCTTCTAGTTTTAGAAAGGGGTAAGGCTGAAAATGGTTTCTTCCCTTTCCTGGGATGGACTTCTCCAACCTTCTGTGAGAATGAAGCCCAGGCAGGTCACGGCAGTCTGTGATATTTGAGCTTTTTCTTGGACAACTTCTATCCTTTATTGGCTTGGTAGTTCAGAGGCCTCCTTAGTAGGGCTGGCGATCAGAATGTCGTCTGCATATTGAAGGAGGGTTTCCTTTTCCAGAGGTAGAACTTTTAGGTCTTTAGCTAAGCTTTCCCCAAAGATGGGGTGGGAATTTTTGCACCCTTGGGGCCAGACGGCCCGGAAGTATTGTTTTAGTTGTATGTTGAGTCCTGCCACTCACAAGCCAAAATTTCTTGTGACTCTGGGACTAATGGAATACAAAAGAAGGCATCATTGAAGACTAATACAGAATACCATGTCCTGGTGGTTGGTAGAATGACCAGCAGGGTGTAGGAATTAGGAGCAACTGGAGGTATATCCTCGGTGGCTTCACTGACTGTCCTGACATCCTTTACCAGGTCCCCAGCAGCCCATGGGGCTCTCGTGGTCAGACCAATCCCAGAATATGGAGCTCACCTGGGCAGGTACCCCACCCCCACCCCAGCCCACAGGGCTCTCGTGGTCAGGCCCCTCCCAGGATACAGAGCTACCCTTGCAGGTACCGTGGCAGGGCTGGGCACACAGGAACCGTGCACATAGCCCTCATTGCAGAGCACCCCCAGCTCACCTGTCGCTCAGAGCTGACACAGAGCACCTCAGAGCAGGACTTGAACTAACAAACAGCAGCTGCGACAGGTCTGTGACCCTGGGCATCACTCCGTGAGGCCTCCCTCCACCTGGTCTTCCAGAGACTTCCACTGCACCCGGGGCACCAGGCCTCTGTCTCCAACCACCACCCACCCCTCCTCTCCCTGACTCCTGGGTTCCTCTCATTAGGAGAGGGTTTTCTTGAAGTTGTCTCCCACTCATGGGCCAGATAAAATGATTAGAAAACAAGCCAAAGCTGCAGCCCCTTGTCTATCCTGACTCTCAGGAGCCCACACCTGTTCCTTGGACCTGGCCGGTTCATCAAGTTCCATTTTCTGCAACTGTGAGCCCCTGAGGGGTGATGATTGGCTGACCTGGGCAGCCTTACCGTGCCGGCCAGCCCTCCCCAGGTGTGCCTGGGTTGAGATCACTATAAATACCACTCCAGGCAGCAAGAGCCCCTGCAGCCGTGCCTGACGCCATTTTCTCTGCCCTGTCAGCAGTCTCGGGGCTGGGCTGGTGGGAGGGAGTGAGAGGCCACGGCTTTGTGGGTGGCCCAGTGTGAGTGGGGCTCTGCTGGACTTTCTGCAGCAGTTGCCAGGCTGCCACCTGCTAAAGAAGAAGATGTGTCACCCATACCTGCTGCTGGAATTTCTCCCTGGGCAGAGGTGAGGAAGGAAACAAGCAGTGGGGGCAGGGACAGGACGGGTATGTCAGGCAGGGAAATGGACATCTTCCAGAAGAGCACCCAGGGCCAGGACCATCCTGGCTGGCCTGCAGGCACCAAGTCGGCCGGCATGCTGTCACTCGTGTGGCTCTATGGCCCTCCCTCTAGGCTTTCAAGTCCTTGTATATATTCAGGTGTTTTACCTGGGATGGGTGGGAATAGTTCAGCAGCAACTGGCCTGGGGCTCAGCTCACGTTTACTCACAGATGCCTCGGCACGGTGCCCCAGCTTTGCAATGAGGACGCTTGTTGCGTGGGGGCTGCTGGCTGAATGGGAGACGATTCCCCACCACTGACCAACTTCAGAATTGTTTACAACTGGAGCAAGTGCCCTGATACGGTTTTCCTCTGTGGAACTGGTGGGTTCTGTGTTTTCTTTCTCTTTTTCGTTTTGGGTTCAAGGTAGATTTTATTCCTCTTTTTTGTATTTACAGATATAAGCATGGAAATAATTTATTCATATAAATACATGTATGTGAAGGGAATAATTGTTTTTTCTATTTTTTAAATTTTATTTCTTTTTAATTTTGAATTTTATTTTATATTTTTATACAGCAGGTTCTTATTGGTTATCTATTTTATACATATAAATGTATACATGCCAATCCCAGTCTCTCAACTCCTCCCACCACCCCCCCCAACAGCTTTCCCCCCTTGTTGTCCATACGTTTGTTGTCTACATCTGTTGCTCTATTTATGCCTTGCAAAATGGTTAATCTGTACAGGTTTTCTAGGTTCCACATATATGCATGAATATACAAGATTTGTTTTTCTCTTTCTGACTTACTTCACTCTGTATGACAGTCTCTAGATGCATCGACGTCTCTACAAATGACCCAATTTCATTCCTTTTCATGGCTTAGTAATATTCCATTTTATATATGTACCACGGCTTTATGCATTCGTCTGTCTGTGGGCATTTAGGTTGCTTCCATTACCTCGATATTGTAAATAGTGATGCAATGAACATTGCGGTGAATGTCTCTTTTTGATTTATGGTTTTGTCTGGGTATATGTCCAGTACTGGGATTGCTGTATCATATGGTAATTCTATTGTTAGTTTCTTAAGAAATTCCATATTGTTCTCCATAGTGACTGTATCAATTTATATTCCCAACAATAGTGGAAGAGGGTTCCTTTTCTCCACACCCTTTCCAGCATTTTTTGCTTGTAGATTTTCTATGATGCCTATTCTACCAGGTGTGAGGTGATACCTCATTGTTGAATCCATTTCGTTGAGCAAGGGGTAGGTATTGTCTATTCCATATTTGGCTTATGGAACGGTATCTGTGCTAATTTCAAACTCTGGTTTAATGCAGCACCCCAACTCACCTTCCCCATTAAGCAAGCATAAGTTAGTTTTCTAAACTTGAGACCCTGTTCTGTTTTGTAATTCAGTTCATGTGTAGCCAAGTTCCATTCCGTGTATTAGTGATACCTTATGATGTTTCTTTTTCTGTGTGACTTACTTCAGTTAGAATCATCGTGCCTCAATCCACTCATTATGCTGGTACGGGCCTGGTGACATAGATTTCATTGCTGAGTGGTATTCTGTTGTACATAAGTACCGCAACTTCTTTATCCATTATTTGCTCTCTGGGATATTTAACTTGTGCCGTAGAAGAGATTCCAGTAAAAAGAACCGTCCCAACCTTTGGGGTGGCTGTGTCTTTTTGATTTTAAATTAACTAAGCTATAGGACCATAAGTGGAAGTGCCCTAGGCTCTGTTGCTTTGTTTTTTAGATGTTTCAGGAAACACCATACACTTCTCCAGAGTGGCTGTTGGCAATTTACATACCGCCCATAAGCATAACAAGGCTCCCAGTTACCCATGGCCTGTCCTGCCTTTCTGGATTTTACACTTTTTTCAGATGGCCCTTTTGACCGGGGGGAAGTGAGACTTCATTGTAGTGCAGATTTCCTTTGCAAGCTTGCTTGGTTGGCCAAAAAGGGCGTATGCGTTTTTTCCTCAATATATTCAGGAAAAAACGCATACGCCCTTTTTGGCCAAGTGCATCATTGTGGACGTTCTGCCTCTTTTCCTATGCTTTAAATGCAATTCCAGTCTACCTCCTGAAATCGGTTTCCTGCAATTCTGCCCCGCTTTCAAGTCCTCTTGGCAGCCTTACTTCAGTATATTTTTGGACGATAGCTGTCATTTATAACTCTGCAGGTTTGTGAATTACAGTGCCCCTGAGCTCCTTTCTTCAACTCGCTTTCTCGTGAGCTGGCCGCAACACCGCAGGATGGCTTCAGGCCCTAATCTGGTTCCGGCACGGCACGCTGAGCCTTTGGTTAATTCCTCTTCCTGGTGGGCAATGAGAGTTAAATTTGCCCGTCCAGACACCTCCAGCTAGTCTCTCATTGGTTCTCCCTATTCCTGTTCATCTTCCGCAGAAATTGCAAACTGGGCCAAACAGGAGGTTAAAGGCACTGACTCTCCAAGTCGGGAGAGTGTTAGTAAAGCGTCTGGAATGTTGCACCCGAGTACCAGGGGACGAAAACTGACACATATTGGAACACGTCTCCTGATCACACGGTTGATCATACTCTGGGTTCCACGTGCATGTTTTAGCTGAAGGAAGAATACCTTAAACCTGGAGAGTTGAGACCCGTGGAATGGGTACCATGCAATATGACTTCAAAGGGTCTTCATTTGCTCACCGAACTTCTCCAATCCTATCACTGCTGCGTTTATGCCCCTGTACACACGCTTGATTCTCTTTCGGAGACATAGCAATCCATAGGTTTTAATATACTTCCTAGGCAGGTACACTCTTAGGCATTTAATATGGGGTGTTGAGTCCATTTCGTTGAGCAAGGAGTAGCTCTTGTCTATTCCATATTTGGCTTAAGGAACTTTATCTGTGCTCATTTCAATCTCTGGTTTTATGCAGCACCCCAACTCACCTTTCCCCTTAAGCAAGCATAAGTTGGTTTTCAAAATTTGAGACCCTGTTCTGTTTTGGAATTCAGTTCCTGTGTAGCCAAGTTTACATTCTGTGTATTAGTGATATCCTATGATGTTTCTATTTCTGTGTGACTTATTTCAGTTAGAATCATCATACCTGAATCCACTCATTATGCTGCTACGGGCCTGATGACATAGATTTCATTGCTGAGTGATATTGCATTGTACGTAAGTACCACAACTTCTTTATCCATTTTTCACTTTCTGTGATATTGAACTTGTACCGTAAACCAGGTTCTTGTAAACAGAGCCGTCCCAACTTTTGGGGTGGCTGTGTCTTTTTTATTTTAATTTCCCTAAGCTATAGGACAATAATTGGAAGTGCCCTAGGCTCCGTTGCTTTGTTTTTTATATGTTTCAGGAAACACCATACACTTCTCCCGAGTGGCTGTTTGCAATTTACATCCCGCCCATCAGCATAATAAGGCTCCCAGTTCTCCATGGCCTGTCCTGCCTTTCTGGATTTTACACTTTTTTCAGATGGCCCTTTTGACCGCGGGGAAGTGAGACTTCACTGTAGTGCAGATTTCCTTTGCAAGCTTGCTTGGTTGGCCAAAAAGTGCGTATGCGTTTTTTCCTGAATATATTCAGGAAAAAACGCATACGCCCTTTTTGGCCAAGTGCATCATTGTGGACGTTCTGCCTCTTTTCCTATGCTTTAAATGCAATTCCAGTCTACCTCCTGAAATCGGTTTCCTGCAATTCTGCCCCGCTTTCAAGTCCTCTTGGCAGCCTTACTTCAGTATATTTTTGGACGATAGCTGTCATTTATAACTCTGCAGGTTTGTGAATTACAGTGCCCCTGAGCTCCTTTCTTCAACTCGCTTTCTCGTGAGCTGGCCGCAACACCGCAGGATTGCTGCAGGCCCTAATCTGGTTCCGGCACGGCACGCTGAGCCTTTGGTTAATTCCTCTTCCTGGTGGGAAATGAGAGTTAAATTTGCCCGTCCAGACACCTCCAGCTAGTCTGTCATTGGTTCTCCCTATTCCTGTTCATCTTCCGCAGAAATTGCAAACTGGGCCAAACAGGAGGTTAAAGGCACTGACTCTCCAAGTCGGGAGAGTGTTAGTAAAGCGTCTGGAATGTTGCACCCGAGTACCAGGGGACGAAAACTGACACATATTGGAACACGTCTCCCGATCACACGGTTGATCATACTCTGGGTTCCACATGCATGTTTTAGCTGAAGGAAGAATACCTTAAACCTGGAGAGTTGAGACCCGTGGAATGGTACCATGCAATATGACTTCAAAGGGTCTTCATTTGCTCACCGAACCTCTCCAGTCCTATCACTGCTGCTTTTATGCCCCTGTACACACGCTTGATTCTCTTTCGGAGACATAGCAATCCATAGGTTTTAAGATACTTCCTAGTCAGGTACATTCTTAGGCGTCTAATATGGGGTGTTGAGTCCATTTCGTTGAGCAAGGAGTAGCTCTTGTCTATTCCATATTTGGCTTAAGGAACTTTATCTGTGCTCATTTCAATCTCTGGTTTTATGCAGCACCCCAACTCACCTTTCCCCTTAAGCAAGCATAAGTTGGGTTTCTAAATTTGAGACCCTGTTCTGTTTTGGAATTCAGTTCCTGTGTAGCCAAGTTTACATTCCGTGTATTAGTGATATCTTATGATGTTTCTTTTTCTGTGTGACTTATTTCAGTTAGAATCATCATACCTGAATCCACTCATTATGCTGCTATGGGCCTGATGACATAGATTTCATTGCTGAGTTATACTGCATTGTAGGTAAGTACCACAACTTCTTTATCCATTTTTCACTTTCTGCGATATTGAACTTGTACCGTAAACGTGGTTCTTGTAAACACAGCCGTGCCAACCTTTGGGGTGGCTGTGTCTTTTTGATTTTAATTTCCCTAAGCTATAGGACCATAAGTGGAAGTGCCCTAGGCTCTGTTGCTTTGTTTTTTAGATGTTTCAGGAAACACCATACACTTCTCCAGAGTGGCTGTTGGCAATTTACATCCCGCCCATCAGCATAACAAGGCTCCCAGTTCTCCATGGCCTGTCCTGCCTTTCTGGATTTTACACTTTTTTCAGATGGCCCTTTTGACCGGGGGGAAGTGAGACTTCATTGTAGTGCAGATTTCCTTTGCATCCTTGCTTGGTTGGCCAAAAAGGGCGTATGCGTTTTTTCCTGAATATATTCAGGAAAAAACGCATACGCCCTTTTTGGCCAAGTGCATCATTGTGGACGTTCTGCCTCTTTCCCTATGCTTTAAATGCAATTCCAGTCTACCTCCTGAAATCGGTTTCCTGCAATTCTGCCCCGCTTTCAAGTCCTCTTGGCAGCCTTACTTCAGTATATTTTTGGACGATAGCTGTCATTTATACCTCTGCAGGTTTGTGAATTACAGTGCCCCTGAGCTCCTTTCTTCAACTCGCTTTCTAGTGAACTGGCCGCAACACCGCAGGATTGCTTCAGGCCATTATCTGGTTCCGGCATGGAACGCTGAGCCTTAGGTTAATTCCTCTTCCTGGTGGGAAATGAGAGTTAAATTTGCCCGTCCAGACACCTCCAGCTAGTCTCTCATTGGTTCTCCCTATTCCTGTTCATCTTCCGCAGAAATTGCAAACTGGGCCAAACAGGAGGTTAAAGGCACTGACTCTCCAAGTCGGGAGAGTGTTAGTAAAGCGTCTGGAATGTTGCACCCGAGTACCAGGGGACGAAAACTGACACATATTGGAACACGTCTCCCGATCACATGGTTGATCATACTCTGGGTTCCACATGCATGTTTTAGCTGAAGGAAGAATACCTTAAACCTGGAGAGTTGAGACCCGTGGAATGGGTACCATGCAATATGACTTCAAAGGGTCTTCATTTGCTCACCGAACCTCTCCAATCCTATCACTGCTGCGTTTATGCCCCTGTACACACGCTTGATTCTCTTTCGGAGACATAGCAGTCCATAGGTTTTAAGATACTTCCTAGTCAGGTACATTTTAGGCATTTAATATGGGGTGTTGAGTCCATTTCGTTGAGCAAGGAGTAGCTCTTGTCTATTCCATATTTGGCTTAAGGAACTTTATCTGTGCTCATTTCAATCTCTGGTTTTATGCAGCACCCCAACTCACCTTTCCCCTTAAGCAAGCATAAGTTGGGTTTCTAAATTTGAGACCCTGTTCTGTTTTGTAATTCAGTTCCTGTGTAGCCAAGTTTACATTCCGTGTATTAGTGATATCTTATGATGTTTCTTTTTCTGTGTGACTTATTTCAGTTAGAATCATCATACCTGAATCCACTCATTATGCTGCTACGGGCCTGATGACATAGATTTCATTGCTGAGTGATATTGCATTGTACGTAAGTACCACAACTTCTTTATCCATTTTTCACTTTCTGCGATATTGAACTTGTACCGTAAACCAGGTTCTTGTAAACAGAGCCGTCCCAACCTTTGGGGTGGCTGTGTCTTTTTGATTTTAATTTCCCTAAGCTATAGGACCATAAGTGGAAGTGCCCTAGGCTCTGTTGCTTTGTTTTTTAGATGTTTCAGGAAACACCATACACTTCTCCCGAGTGGCTGTTGGCAATTTACATCCCGCCCATCAGCATAACAAGGCTCCCAGTTCTCCATGGCCTGTCCTGCCTTTCTGGATTTTACACTTTTTTCAGATGGCCCTTTTGACCGGGGGGAAGTGAGACTTCATTGTAGTGCAGATTTCCTTTGCAAGCTTGCTTGGTTGGCCAAAAAGGGCGTATGCGTTTTTTCCTGAATATATTCAGGAAAAAACGCATACGCCCTTTTTGGCCAAGTGCATCATTGTGGACGTTCTGCCTCTTTTCCTATGCTTTAAATGCAATTCCAGTCTACCTCCTGAAATCGGTTTCCTGCAATTCTGCCCCGCTTTCAAGTCCTCTTGGCAGCCTTACTTCAGTATATTTTTGGACGATAGCTGTCATTTATAACTCTGCAGGTTTGTGAATTACAGTGCCCCTGAGCTCCTTTCTTCAACTCGCTTTCTCGTGAGCTGGCCGCAACACCGCAGGATGGCTTCAGGCCCTAATCTGGTTCCGGCACGGCACGCTGAGCCTTTGGTTAATTCCTCTTCCTGGTGGGAAATGAGAGTTAAATTTGCCCGTCCAGACACCTCCAGCTAGTCTCTCATTGGTTTTCCCTATTCCTGTTCATCTTCCGCAGAAATTGCAAACTGGGCCAAACAGGAGGTTAAAGGCGCTGACTCTCCAAGTCGGGAGAGTGTTAGTAAAGCGTCTGGAATGTTGCACCCGAGTACCAGGGGACGAAAACTGACACATATTGGAACACGTCTCCCGATCACACGGTTGATCATACTCTGGGTTCCACATGCATGTTTTAGCTGAAGGAAGAATACCTTAAACCTGGAGAGTTGAGACCGTTGGCATGGGTACCATGCAATATGACTTCAAAGGGTCTTCATTTGCTCACCGAACTTCTCCAATCCTATCACTGCTGCGTTTATGCCCCTGTACACACGCTTGATTCTCTTTCGGAGACATAGCAATCCATAGGTTTTAAGATACTTCCTAGTCAGGTACACTCTTAGGCATTTAATATGGGGTGTTGAGTCCATTTCGTTGAGCAAGGAGTAGCTCTTGTCTATTCCATATTTGGCCTTAGGAACTTTATCTGTGCTCATTTCAATCTCTGGTTTTATGCAGCACCCCAACTCACTTTCCCCTTAAGCAAGCATAAGTTGGGTTTCTAAATTTGAAACCCTGTTCTGTTTTGTAATTCAGTTCCTGTGTAGCCAAGGTTACATTCAGTGTATTAGTGATATCTTATGATGTTTCTTTTTCTGTGTGACTTATTTCAGTTAGAATCATCATACCTGAATCCACTCATTATGCTGCTATGGGCCTGATGACATAGATTTCATTGCTGAGTGATACTGCATTGTACGTAAGTACCACAACTTCTTTATCCATTTTTCACTTTCTGCGATATTGAACTTGTACCGTAAACCAGGTTCTTGTAAACAGAGCCGTCCCAACTTTTGGGGTGGCTGTGTCTTTTTGATTTTAATTTCCCTAAGCTATAGGACAATAAGTGGAAGTGCCCTAGGCTCTGTTGCTTTGTTTTTTAGATGTTTCAGGAAACACCATACACTTCTCCCGAGTGGCTGTTGGCAATTTACATCCCGCCCATCAGCATAACAATGCTCCCAGTTCTCCATGGCCTGTCCTGCCTTTCTGGATTTTACACTTTTTTCAGATGGCCCTTTTGACCGGGGGGAAGTGAGACTTCACTGTAGTGCAGATTTCCTTTGCAAGCTTGCTTGGTTGGCCAAAAAGGGCGTATGCGTTTTTTCCTGAATATATTCAGGAAAAAACGCATACGCCCTTTTTGGCCAAGTGCATCATTGTGGACGTTCTGCCTCTTTTCCTATGCTTTAAATGCAATTCCAGTCTACCTCCTGAAATCGGTTTCCTGCAATTCTGCCCCGCTTTCAAGTCCTCTTGGCAGCCTTACTTCAGTATATTTTTGGACGATAGCTGTCATTTATAACTCTGCAGGTTTGTGAATTACAGTGCCCCTGAGCTCCTTTCTTCAACTCGCTTTCTCGTGAGCTGGCCGCAACACCGCAGGATGGCTTCAGGCCCTAATCTGGTTCCGGCACGGCACGCTGAGCCTTTGGTTAATTCCTCTTCCTGGTGGGAAATGAGAGTTAAATTTGCCCGTCCAGACACCTCCAGCTAGTCTCTCATTGGTTTTCCCTATTCCTGTTCATCTTCCGCAGAAATTGCAAACTGGGCCAAACAGGAGGTTAAAGGCGCTGACTCTCCAAGTCGGGAGAGTGTTAGTAAAGCGTCTGGAATGTTGCACCCGAGTACCAGGGGACGAAAACTGACACATATTGGAACACGTCTCCCGATCACACGGTTGATCATACTCTGGGTTCCACATGCATGTTTTAGCTGAAGGAAGAATACCTTAAACCTGGAGAGTTGAGACCGTTGGCATGGGTACCATGCAATATGACTTCAAAGGGTCTTCATTTGCTCACCGAACTTCTCCAATCCTATCACTGCTGCGTTTATGCCCCTGTACACACGCTTGATTCTCTTTCGGAGACATAGCAATCCATAGGTTTTAAGATACTTCCTAGTCAGGTACACTCTTAGGCATTTAATATGGGGTGTTGAGTCCATTTCGTTGAGCAAGGAGTCGCTCTTGTCTATTCCATATTTGGCCTTAGGAACTTTATCTGTGCTCATTTCAATCTCTGGTTTTATGCAGCACCCCAACTCACCTTTCCCCTTAAGCAAGCATAAGTTGGGTTTCTAAATTTGAGACCCTGTTCTGTTTTGTAATTCAGTTCCTGTGTAGCCAAGTTTACATTCCGTGTATTAGTGATATCTTATGATGTTTCTTTTTCTGTGTGACTTATTTCAGTTAGAATCATCATACCTGAATCCACTCATTATGCTGCTATGGGCCTGATGACATAGATTTCATTGCTGAGTGATACTGCATTGTACGTAAGTACCACAACTTCTTTATCCATTTTTCACTTTCTGCGATATTGAACTTGTACCGTAAACCAGGTTCTTGTAAACAGAGCCGTCCCAACTTTTGGGGTGGCTGTGTCTTTTTGATTTTAATTTCCCTAAGCTATAGGACAATAAGTGGAAGTGCCCTAGGCTCTGTTGCTTTGTTTTTTAGATGTTTCAGGAAACACCATACACTTCTCCAGAGTGGCTGTTGGCAATTTACATCCCGCCCATCAGCATAACAAGGCTCCCAGTTCTCCATGGCCTGTCCTGCCTTTCTGGATTTTACACTTTTTTCAGATGGCCCTTTGACCGGGGGGAAGTGAGACTTCATTGTAGTGCAGATTTCCTTTGCAAGCTTGCTTGGTTGGCCAAAAAGGGCGTATGCGTTTCTTCCTGAATATATTCAGGAAAAAACGCATACGCCCTTTTTGGCCAAGTGCATCATTGTGGACGTTCTGCCTCTTTTCCTATGCTTTAAATGCAATTCCAGTCTACCTCCTGAAATCGGTTTCCTGCAATTCTGCCCCAAGTTCAAGTCCTCTTGGCAGCCTTACTTCAGTATATTTTTGGACGATAGCTGTCATTTATACCTCTGCAGGTTTGTGAATTACAGTGCCCCTGAGCTCCTTTCTTCAACTCGCTTTCTAGTGAGCTGGCCGCAACACCGCAGTATTGCTTCAGGCCCTAATCTGGTTCCGGCATGGAACGCTGAGCCTTAGGTTAATTCCTCTTCCTGGTGGGAAATGAGAGTTAAATTTGCCCGTCCAGACACCTCCAGCTAGTCTCTCATTGGTTCTCCCTATTCCTGTTCATCTTCTGCAGAAATTGCAAACTGGGCCAAACAGGAGGTTAAAGGCACTGACTCTCCAAGTCGGAAGAGTGTTAGTAAAGCGTCTGGAATGTTGCACCCGAGTACCAATGGGACGAAAACTGACACATATTGGAACACATCTCCCGATCACACGGTTGATCATACTCTGGGTTCCACATGCATGTTTTAGCTGAAGGAAGAATACCTTAAACCTGGAGAGTTGAGACCCGTGGAATGGTTACCATGCAATATGACTTCAAAGGGTCTTCATTTGCTCACCGAACCTCTCCAATCCTATCACTGCTGCGTTTATGCCCCTGTACACACGCTTGATTCTCTTTCGGAGACATAGCAGTCCATAGGTTTTAAGATACTTCCTAGTCAGGTACATTTTAGGCGTTTAATATGGGGTGTTGAGTCCATTTCGTTGAGCAAGGAGTAGCTCTTGTCTATTCCATATTTGGCTTAAGGAACTTTATCTGTGCTCATTTCAATCTCTGGTTTTATGCAGCACCCCAACTCAGCTTTCCCCTTAAGCAAGCATAAGTTGGTTTTCTAAATTTGAGACCCTGTTCTGTTTTGTAATTCAGTTCCTGTGTAGCCAAGTTTACATTCCGTGTATTAGTGATATCTTATGATGTTTCTTTTTCTGTGTGACTTATTTCAGTTAGAATCATCATACCTGAATCCACTCATTATGCTGCTACGGGCCTGATGACATAGATTTCATTGCTGAGTGATAGTGCATTGTACGTAAGTACCACAACTTCTTTATCCATTTTTCACTTTCTGCGATATTGAACTTGTACCGTAAACCAGGTTCTTGTAAACAGAGCCGTCCCAACTTTTGGGGTGGCTGTGTCTTTTTGATTTTAATTTCCCTAAGCTATAGGACCATAAGTGGAAGTGCCCTAGGCTCTGTTGCTTTGTTTTTTAGATGTTTCAGGAAACACCATACACTTCTCCGGAGTGGCTGTTGGCAATTTACATCCCGCCCATCAGCATAACAAGGCTCCCAGTTCTCCATGGCCTGTCCTGCGTTTCTGGATTTTACACTTTTTTCAGATGGCCCTTTTGACCGGGGGGAAGTGAGACTTCATTGTAGTGCAGATTTCCTTTGCCAGCTTGCTTGGTTGGCCAAAAAGGGCGTATGCGTTTTTTCCTGAATATATTCAGGAAAAAACGCATACGCCCTTTTTGGCCAAGTGCATCATTGTGGACGTTCTGCCTCTTTCCCTATGCTTTAAATGCAATTCCAGTCTACCGCCTGAAATCGGTTTCCTGCAATTCTGCCCCAAGTTCAAGTCCTCTTGGCAGCCTTACTTCAGTATATTTTTGGACGATAGCTGTCATTTATACCTCTGCAGGTTTGTGAATTACAGTGCCCCTGAGCTCCTTTCTTCAACTCGCTTTCTAGTGAACTGGCCGCAACACCGCAGGATGGCTTCAGGCCATTATCTGGTTCCGGCATGGAACGCTGAGCCTTAGGTTAATTCCTCTTCCTGGTGGGAAATGAGAGTTAAATTTGCCCGTCCAGACACCTCCAGCTAGTCTCTCATTGGTTCTCCCTATTCCTGTTCATCTTCTGCAGAAATTGCAAACTGGGCCAAACAGGAGGTTAAAGGCACTGACTCTCCAAGTCGGGAGAGTGTTAGTAAAGCGTCTGGAATGTTGCACCCGAGTACCAATGGGACGAAAACTGACACATATTGGAACACGTCTCCCGATCACACGGTTGATCATACTCTGGGTTCCACATGCATGTTTTAGCTGAAGGAAGAATACCTTAAAACTGGAGAGTTGAGACCCGTGGAATGGGTACCATGCAATATGACTTCAAAGGGTCTTCATTTGCTCACCGAACCTCTCCAATCCTATCACTGCTGCGTTTATGCCCCTGTACACACGCTTGATTCTCTTTCGGAGACATAGCAGTCCATAGGTTTTAAGATACTTCCTAGTCAGGTACATTTTAGGCATTTAATATGGGGTGTTGAGTCCATTTCGTTGAGCAAGGAGTAGCTCTTGTCTATTCCATATTTGGCTTAAGGAACTTTATCTGTGCTCATTTCAATCTCTGGTTTTATGCAGCACCCCAACTCACCTTTCCCCTTAAGCAAGCATAAGTTGGGTTTCTAAATTTGAGACCCTGTTCTGTTTTGGAATTCAGTTCCTGTGTAGCCAAGTTTACATTCCGTGTATTAGTGATATCTTATGATGTTTCTTTTTCTGTGTGACTTATTTCAGTTAGAATCATCATACCTGAATCCACTCATTATGCTGCTACGGGCCTGATGACATAGATTTCATTGCTGAGTGATATTGCATTGTACGTAAGTACCACAACTTCTTTATCCATTTTTCACTTTCTGCGATATTGAACTTGTACCGTAAACCAGGTTCTTGTAAACAGAGCCGTCCCAACCGTTGGGGTGGCTGTGTCTTTTTGATTTTAATTTCCCTAAGCTATAGGACCATAAGTGGAAGTGCCCTAGGCTCTGTTGCTTTGTTTTTTAGATGTTTCAGGAAACACCATACACTTCTCCCGAGTGGCTGTTGGCAATTTACATCCCGCCCATCAGCATAACAATGCTCCCAGTTCTCCATGGCCTGTCCTGCCTTTCTGGATTTTACACTTTTTTCAGATGGCCCTTTTGACCGGGGGGAAGTGAGACTTCACTGTAGTGCAGATTTCCTTTGCAAGCTTGCTTGGTTGGCCAAAAAGGGCGTATGCGTTTTTTCCTGAATATATTCAGGAAAAAACGCATACGCCCTTTTTGGCCAAGTGCATCATTGTGGACGTTCTGCCTCTTTTCCTATGCTTTAAATGCAATTCCAGTCTACCTCCTGAAATCGGTTTCCTGCAATTCTGCCCCGCTTTCAAGTCCTCTTGGCAGCCTTACTTCAGTATATTTTTGGACGATAGCTGTCATTTATAACTCTGCAGGTTTGTGAATTACAGTGCCCCTGAGCTCCTTTCTTCAACTCGCTTTCTCGTGAGCTGGCCGCAACACCGCAGGATGGCTTCAGGCCCTAATCTGGTTCCGGCACGGCACGCTGAGCCTTTGGTTAATTCCTCTTCCTGGTGGGAAATGAGAGTTAAATTTGCCCGTCCAGACACCTCCAGCTAGTCTCTCATTGGTTTTCCCTATTCCTGTTCATCTTCCGCAGAAATTGCAAACTGGGCCAAACAGGAGGTTAAAGGCGCTGACTCTCCAAGTCGGGAGAGTGTTAGTAAAGCGTCTGGAATGTTGCACCCGAGTACCAGGGGACGAAAACTGACACATATTGGAACACGTCTCCCGATCACACGGTTGATCATACTCTGGGTTCCACATGCATGTTTTAGCTGAAGGAAGAATACCTTAAACCTGGAGAGTTGAGACCGTTGGCATGGGTACCATGCAATATGACTTCAAAGGGTCTTCATTTGCTCACCGAACTTCTCCAATCCTATCACTGCTGCGTTTATGCCCCTGTACACACGCTTGATTCTCTTTCGGAGACATAGCAATCCATAGGTTTTAAGATACTTCCTAGTCAGGTACACTCTTAGGCATTTAATATGGGGTGTTGAGTCCATTTCGTTGAGCAAGGAGTCGCTCTTGTCTATTCCATATTTGGCCTTAGGAACTTTATCTGTGCTCATTTCAATCTCTGGTTTTATGCAGCACCCCAACTCACCTTTCCCCTTAAGCAAGCATAAGTTGGGTTTCTAAATTTGAGACCCTGTTCTGTTTTGTAATTCAGTTCCTGTGTAGCCAAGTTTACATTCCGTGTATTAGTGATATCTTATGATGTTTCTTTTTCTGTGTGACTTATTTCAGTTAGAATCATCATACCTGAATCCACTCATTATGCTGCTATGGGCCTGATGACATAGATTTCATTGCTGAGTGATACTGCATTGTACGTAAGTACCACAACTTCTTTATCCATTTTTCACTTTCTGCGATATTGAACTTGTACCGTAAACCAGGTTCTTGTAAACAGAGCCGTCCCAACTTTTGGGGTGGCTGTGTCTTTTTGATTTTAATTTCCCTAAGCTATAGGACAATAAGTGGAAGTGCCCTAGGCTCTGTTGCTTTGTTTTTTAGATGTTTCAGGAAACACCATACACTTCTCCAGAGTGGCTGTTGGCAATTTACATCCCGCCCATCAGCATAACAAGGCTCCCAGTTCTCCATGGCCTGTCCTGCCTTTCTGGATTTTACACTTTTTTCAGATGGCCCTTTGACCGGGGGGAAGTGAGACTTCATTGTAGTGCAGATTTCCTTTGCAAGCTTGCTTGGTTGGCCAAAAAGGGCGTATGCGTTTCTTCCTGAATATATTCAGGAAAAAACGCATACGCCCTTTTTGGCCAAGTGCATCATTGTGGACGTTCTGCCTCTTTCCCTATGCTTTAAATGCAATTCCAGTCTACCTCCTGAAATCGGTTTCCTGCAATTCTGCCCCAAGTTCAAGTCCTCTTGGCAGCCTTACTTCAGTATATTTTTGGACGATAGCTGTCATTTATACCTCTGCAGGTTTGTGAATTACAGTGCCCCTGAGCTCCTTTCTTCAACTCGCTTTCTAGTGAGCTGGCCGCAACACCGCAGTATTGCTTCAGGCCCTAATCTGGTTCCGGCATGGAACGCTGAGCCTTAGGTTAATTCCTCTTCCTGGTGGGAAATGAGAGTTAAATTTGCCTGTCCAGACACCTCCAGCTAGTCTCTCATTGGTTCTCCCTATTCCTGTTCATCTTCTGCAGAAATTGCAAACTGGGCCAAACAGGAGGTTAAAGGCACTGACTCTCCAAGTCGGAAGAGTGTTAGTAAAGCGTCTGGAATGTTGCACCCGAGTACCAATGGGACGAAAACTGACACATATTGGAACACATCTCCCGATCACACGGTTGATCATACTCTGGGTTCCACATGCATGTTTTAGCTGAAGGAAGAATACCTTAAACCTGGAGAGTTGAGACCCGTGGAATGGTTACCATGCAATATGACTTCAAAGGGTCTTCATTTGCTCACCGAACCTCTCCAATCCTATCACTGCTGCGTTTATGCCCCTGTACACACGCTTGATTCTCTTTCGGAGACATAGCAGTCCATAGGTTTTAAGATACTTCCTAGTCAGGTACATTTTAGGCGTTTAATATGGGGTGTTGAGTCCATTTCGTTGAGCAAGGAGTAGCTCTTGTCTATTCCATATTTGGCTTAAGGAACTTTATCTGTGCTCATTTCAATCTCTGGTTTTATGCAGCACCCCAACTCAGCTTTCCCCTTAAGCAAGCATAAGTTGGTTTTCTAAATTTGAGACCCTGTTCTGTTTTGTAATTCAGTTCCTGTGTAGCCAAGTTTACATTCCGTGTATTAGTGATATCTTATGATGTTTCTTTTTCTGTGTGACTTATTTCAGTTAGAATCTTCATACCTGAATCCACTCATTATGCTGCTACGGGCCTGATGACATAGATTTCCTTGCTGAGTGATATTGCATTGTACGTAAGTACCACAACTTCTTTATCCATTTTTCACTTTCTGCGATATTGAACTTGTACCGTAAACCAGGTTCTTGTAAACAGAGCCGTCCCAACTTTTGGGGTGGCTGTGTCTTTTTGATTTTAATTTCCCTAAGCTATAGGACCATAAGTGGAAGTGCCCTAGGCTCTGTTGCTTTGTTTTTTAGATGTTTCAGGAAACACCATACACTTCTCCGGAGTGGCTGTTGGCAATTTACATCCCGCCCATCAGCATAACAAGGCTCCCAGTTCTCCATGGCCTGTCCTGCGTTTCTGGATTTTACACTTTTTTCAGATGGCCCTTTTGACCGGGGGGAAGTGAGACTTCATTGTAGTGCAGATTTCCTTTGCCAGCTTGCTTGGTTGGCCAAAAAGGGCGTATGCGTTTTTTCCTGAATATATTCAGGAAAAAACGCATACGCCCTTTTTGGCCAAGTGCATCATTGTGGACGTTCTGCCTCTTTCCCTATGCTTTAAATGCAATTCCAGTCTACCGCCTGAAATCGGTTTCCTGCAATTCTGCCCCAAGTTCAAGTCCTCTTGGCAGCCTTACTTCAGTATATTTTTGGACGATAGCTGTCATTTATACCTCTGCAGGTTTGTGAATTACAGTGCCCCTGAGCTCCTTTCTTCAACTCGCTTTCTAGTGAACTGGCCGCAACACC
The DNA here is from genome assembly GCF_949774975.1 of Lagenorhynchus albirostris. Classification (NCBI taxonomy): domain Eukaryota; kingdom Metazoa; phylum Chordata; class Mammalia; order Artiodactyla; family Delphinidae; genus Lagenorhynchus; species Lagenorhynchus albirostris. Next base: position 1,899,155 of record NW_026783575.1, on the reverse strand, counting down.
GCAGGATGGCTTCAGGCCATTATCTGGTTCCGGCATGGAACGCTGAGCCTTAGGTTAATTCCTCTTCCTGGTGGGAAATGAGAGTTAAATTTGCCCGTCCAGACACCTCCAGCTAGTCTCTCATTGGTTCTCCCTATTCCTGTTCATCTTCTGCAGAAATTGCAAACTGGGCCAAACAGGAGGTTAAAGGCACTGACTCTCCAAGTCGGGAGAGTGTTAGTAAAGCGTCTGGAATGTTGCACCCGAGTACCAATGGGACGAAAACTGACACATATTGGAACACGTCTCCCGATCACACGGTTGATCATACTCTGGGTTCCACATGCATGTTTTAGCTGAAGGAAGAATACCTTAAACCTGGAGAGTTGAGACCCGTGGAATGGTTACCATGCAATATGACTTCAAAGGGTCTTCATTTGCTCACCGAACCTCTCCAATCCTATCACTGCTGCGTTTATGCCCCTGTACACACGCTTGATTCTCTTTCGGAGACATAGCAGTCCATAGGTTTTAAGATACTTCCTAGTCAGGTACATTTTAGGCATTTAATATGGGGTGTTGAGTCCATTTCGTTGAGCAAGGAGTAGCTCTTGTCTATTCCATATTTGGCTTAAGGAACTTTATCTGTGCTCATTTCAATCTCTGGTTTTATGCAGCACCCCAACTCACCTTTCCCCTTAAGCAAGCATAAGTTGGGTTTCTAAATTTGAGACCCTGTTCTGTTTTGGAATTCAGTTCCTGTGTAGCCAAGTTTACATTCCGTGTATTAGTGATATCTTATGATGTTTCTTTTTCTGTGTGACTTATTTCAGTTAGAATCATCATACCTGAATCCACTCATTATGCTGCTACGGGCCTGATGACATAGATTTCCTTGCTGAGTGATATTGCATTGTACGTAAGTACCACAACTTCTTTATCCATTTTTCACTTTCTGCGATATTGAACTTGTACCGTAAACCAGGTTCTTGTAAACAGAGCCGTCCCAACCTTTGGGGTGGCTGTGTCTTTTTGATTTTAATTTCCCTAAGCTATAGGACCATAAGTGGAAGTGCCCTAGGCTCTGTTGCTTTGTTTTTTAGATGTTTCAGGAAACACCATACACTTCTCCCGAGTGGCTGTTGGCAATTGACATCCCGCCCATCAGCATAACAAGGCTCCCAGTTCTCCATGGCCTGTCCTGCCTTTCTGGATTTTACACTTTTTTCAGATGGCCCTTTTGACCGGGGGGAAGTGAGACTTCATTGTAGTGCAGATTTCCTTTGCAAGCTTGCTTGGTTGGCCAAAAAGGGCGTATGCGTTTTTTCCTGAATATATTCAGGAAAAAACGCATACGCCCTTTTTGGCCAAGTGCATCATTGTGGACGTTCTGCCTCTTTTCCTATGCTTTCAATGCAATTCCAGTCTACCTCCTGAAATCGGTTTCCTGCAATTCTGCCCCGCTTTCAAGTCCTCTTGGCAGCCTTACTTCAGTATATTTTTGGACGATAGCTGTCATTTATAACTCTGCAGGTTTGTGAATTACAGTGCCCCTGAGCTCCTTTCTTCAACTCGCTTTCTCGTGAGCTGGCCGCAACACCGCAGGATGGCTTCAGGCCCTAATCTGGTTCCGGCACGGCACGCTGAGCCTTTGGTTAATTCCTCTTCCTGGTGGGAAATGAGAGTTAAATTTGCCCGTCCAGACACCTCCAGCTAGTCTCTCATTGGTTTTCCCTATTCCTGTTCATCTTCCGCAGAAATTGCAAACTGGGCCAAACAGGAGGTTAAAGGCGCTGACTCTCCAAGTCGGGAGAGTGTTGGTAAAGCGTCTGGAATGTTGCACCCGAGTACCAGGGGACGAAAACTGACACATATTGGAACACGTCTCCCGATCACACGGTTGATCATACTCTGGGTTCCACATGCATGTTTTAGCTGAAGGAAGAATACCTTAAACCTGGAAAGTTGAGACCCGTGGAATGGGTACCATGCAATATGACTTCAAAGGGTCTTCATTTGCTCACCGAACCTCTCCAGTCCTATCACTGTTGCGTTTATGCCCCTGTACACACGCTTGATTCTCTTTCGGAGACATAGCAATCCATAGGTTTTAAGATACTTCCTAGTCAGGTACATTCTTAGGCGTTTAATATGGGGTGTTGAGTCCATTTCGATGAGCAAGGAGTAGCTCTTGTATATTCCATATTTGGCTTAAGGAACTTTATCTGTGCTCATTTCAATCTCTGGTTTTATGCAGCACCCCAACTCACCTTTCCCCTTAAGCAAGCATAAGTTGGGTTTCTAAATTTGAGACCCTGTTCTGTTTTGGAATTCAGTTCCTTTGTAGCCAAGTTTACATTCCGTGTATTAGTGATATCTTATGATGTTTCTTTTTCTGTGTGACTTATTTCAGTTAGAATCATCGTACCTGAATCCACTCATTATGCTGCTACGGGCCTGATGACATAGAATTCATTGCTGTGTGATATTGCATTGTAAGTAAGTACCACAACTTCTTTATCCATTTTTCACTTTCTGCGATATTGAACTTGTACCGTAAACCAGGTTCTTGTAAACAGAGCCGTCCCAACCGTTGGGGTGGCTGTGTCTTTTTGATTTTAATTTCCCTAAGCTATAGGACCATAAGTGGAAGTGCCCTAGGCTCTGTTGCTTTGTTTTTTAGATGTTTCAGGAAACACCATACACTTCTCCCGAGTGGCTGTTGGCAATTTACATCCCGCCCATCAGCATAACAAGGCTCCCAGTTCTCCATGGCCTGTCCTGCCTTTCTGGATTTTACACTTTTTTCAGATGGCCCTTTTGACCGGGGGGAAGTGAGACTTCATTGTAGTGCAGATTTCCTTTGCAAGCTTGCTTGGTTGGCCAAAAAGGGCGTATGCGTTTTTTCCTGAATATATTCAGGAAAAAACGCATACGCCCTTTTTGGCCAAGTGCATCATTGTGGACGTTCTGCCTCTTTTCCTATGCTTTAAATGCAATTCCAGTCTACCTCCTGAAATCGGTTTCCTGCAATTCTGCCCCGCTTTCAAGTCCTCTTGGCAGCCTTACTTCAGTATATTTTTGGACGATAGCTGTCATTTATAACTCTGCAGGTTTGTGAATTACAGTGCCCCTGAGCTCCTTTCTTCAAGTCGCTTTCTCGTGAGCTGGCCGCAACACCGCAGGATGGCTTCAGGCCCTAATCTGGTTCCGGCACGGCACGCTGAGCCTTTGGTTAATTCCTCTTCCTGGTGGGAAATGAGAGTTAAATTTGCCCGTCCAGACACCTCCAGCTAGTCTGTCATTGGTTCTCCCTATTCCTGTTCATCTTCCGCAGAAATTGCAAACTGGGCCAAACAGGAGGTTAAAGGCACTGACTCTCCAAGTCGGGAGAGTGTTAGTAAAGCGTCTGGAATGTTGCACCCGAGTACCAGGGGACGAAAACTGAGACATATTGGAACACGTCTCCCGATCACACGGTTGATCATACTCTGGGTTCCACATGCATGTTTTAGCTGAAGGAAGAATACCTTAAACCTGGAGAGTTGAGACCCGTGGAATGGGTACCATGCAATATGACTTCAAAGGGTCTTCATTTGCTCACCGAACCTCTCCAAACCTATCACTGCTGCGTTTATGCCCCTGCACACACGCTTGATTCTCTTTCGGAGACATAGCAATCCATAGGTTTTAAGATACTTCCTAGTCAGGTATATTCTTTGGTGTTTAATACGGGGTGTTGAATCCATTTCGTTGAGCAAGGAGTAGCTCTTGTCTATTCCATATTTGGCTTAAGGAAGTTTATCTGTGCTCATTTCAATCTCTGGTTTTATGCAGCACCCCAACTCACCTTTCCCCTTAAGCAAGCATAAGTTGTGTTTCTAAATTTGAGACCCTGTTCTGTTTTGTAATTCAGTTCCTGTGTAGCCAAGTTTACATTCCGTGTATTAGTGATATCTTATGATGTTTCTTTTTCTGTGTGACTTATTTCAGTTAGAATCATCATACCTGAATCCACTCATTATGCTGCTACGGGCCTGATGACATAGATTTCATTGCTGAGTGATACTGCATTGTACGTAAGTACCACAACTTCTTTATCCATTTTTCACTTTCTGCGATATTGAACTTGTACCGTAAACCAGGTTCTTGTAAACAGAGCCGTCCCAACCGTTGGGGTGGCTGTGTCTTTTTGATTTTAATTTCCCTAAGCTATAGGACCATAAGTGGAAGCGCCCTAGGCTCTGTTGCTTTGTTTTTTAGATGTTTCAGGAAACACCATACACTTCTCCCGAGTGGCTGTTGGCAATTTACATCCCGCCCATCAGCATAATAAGGCTCCCAGTTCTCCATGGCCTGTCCTGCCTTTCTGGATTTTACACTTTTTTCAGATGGCCCTTTTGACCGGGGGGAAGTGAGACTTCATTGTAGTGCAGATTTCCTTTGCAAGCTTGCTTGGTTGGCCAAAAAGGGCGTATGCGTTTTTTCCTGAATATATTCAGGAAAAAACGCATACGCCCTTTTTGGCCAAGTGCATCATTGTGGACGTTCTGCCTCTTTTCCTATGCTTTAAATGCAATTCCAGTCTACCTCCTGAAATCGGTTTCCTGCAATTCTGCCCCGCTTTCAAGTCCTCTTGGCAGCCTTACTTCAGTATATTTTTGGACGATAGCTGTCATTTATAACTCTGCAGGTTTGTGAATTACAGTGCCCCTGAGCTCCTTTCTTCAACTCGCTTTCTCGTGAGCTGGCCGCAACACCGCAGGATTGCTTCAGGCCCTAATCTTGTTCCGGCACGGAACGCTGAGCCTTTGGTTAATTCCTCTTCCTGGTGCGAAATGAGAGTTAAATTTGCCCATCCAGACACCTCCAGCTAGTCTGTCATTGGTTCTCCCTATTCCTGTTCATCTTCCGCAGAAATTGCAAACTGGGCCAAACAGGAGGTTAAAGGCACTGACTCTCCAAGTCGGGAGAGTGTTAGTAAAGCGTCTGGAATGTTGCACCCGAGTACCAGGGGACGAAAACTGAGACATATTGGAACACGTCTCCCGATCACACGGTTGATCATACTCTGGGTTCCACATGCATGTTTCAGCTGAAGGAAGAATACCTTAAACCTGGAGAGTTGAGACCCGTGGAATGGGTACCATGCAATATGACTTCAAAGGGTCTTCATTTGCTCACCGAACTTCTCCAATCCTATCACTGCTGCGTTTTTGCCCCTGTACACACGCTTGATTCTCTTTCGGAGACATAGCAATCCATAGGTTTTAAGATACTTCCTAGTCAGGTACACTCTTAAGCATTTAATATGGGGTGTTGAATCCATTTCGTTGAGCCAGGAGTAGCTCTTGTCTATTCCATATTTGGCTTAAGGAAGTTTATCTGTGCTCATTTCAATCTCTGGTTTTATGCAGCACCCCAACTCACCTTTCCCCTTAAGCAAGCATAAGTTGGGTTTCTAAATTTGAGACCCTGTTCTGTTTTGGAATTCAGTTCCTGTGTAGCCAAGTTTACATTCCGTGTATTAGTGATATCTTATGATGTTTCTTTTTCTGTGTGACTTATTTCAGTTAGAATCATCATACCTGAATCCACTCATTATGCTGCTACGGGCCTGATGACATAGATTTCCTTGCTGAGTGATATTGCATTGTACGTGAGTACCACAACTTCTTTATCCATTTTTCACTTTCTGCGATATTGAACTTGTACCGTAAACCAGGTTCTTGTAAACAGAGCCGTCCCAACCTTTGGGGTGGCTGTGTCTTTTTGATTTTAATTTCCCTAAGCTATAGGACCATAAGTGGAAGTGCCCTAGGCTCTGTTGCTTTGTTTTTTAGATGTTTCAGGAAACACCATACACTTCTCCCGAGTGGCTGTTGGCAATTTACATCCCGCCCATCAGCATAACAAGGCTCCCAGTTCTCCATGGCCTGTCCTGCCTTTCTGGATTTTACACTTTTTTCAGATGGCCCTTTTGACCGGGGGGAAGTGAGACTTCATTGTAGTGCAGATTTCCTTTGCAAGCTTGCTTGGTTGGCCAAAAAGGGCGTATGCGTTTTTTCCTGAATATATTCAGGAAAAAACGCATACGCCCTTTTTGGCCAAGTGCATCATTGTGGACGTTCTGCCTCTTTTCCTATGCTTTCAATGCAATTCCAGTCTACCTCCTGAAATCGGTTTCCTGCAATTCTGCCCCGCTTTGAAGTCCTCTTGGCAGCCTTACTTCAGTATATTTTTGGACGATAGCTATCATTTATAACTCTGCAGGTTTGTGAATTACAGTGCCCCTGAGCTCCTTTCTTCAACTCGCTTTCTCGTGAGCTGGCCGCAACACCGCAGGATGGCTTCAGGCCCTAATCTGGTTCCGGCACGGCACGCTGAGCCTTTGGTTAATTCCTCTTCCTGGTGGGAAATGAGAGTTAAATTTGCCCGTCCAGACACCTCCAGCTAGTCTGTCATTGGTTCTCCCTATTCCTGTTCATCTTCCGCAGAAATTGCAAACTGGGCCAAACAGGAGGTTAAAGGCACTGACTCTCCAAGTCGGGAGAGTGTTAGTAAAGTGTCTGGAATGTTGCACCCGAGTACCAGGGGACGAAAACTGACACATATTGGAACACGTCTCCCGATCACACGGTTGATCATACTCTGGGTTCCACATGCATGTTTTAGCTGAAGGAAGAATGCCTTAAACCTGGAGAGTTGAGACCCGTGGAATGGGTACCATGCAATATGACTTCAAAGGGTCTTCATTTGCTCACCGAACCTCTCCAATACTATCACTGCTGCGTTTATGCCCCTGTACACACGCTTGATTCTCTTTCAGAGACATAGCAATCCATAGGTTTTAAGATACTTCCTAGTCAGGTATATTCTTAGGTGTTTAATATGGGGTGTTGAGTCCATTTCGTTGAGCAAGGAGTAGCTCTTGTCTATTCCATATTTGGCTTAAGGAACTTTATCTGTGCTCATTTCAATCTCTGGTTTTATGCAGCACCCCAACTCACCTTTCCCCTTAAGCAAGCATAAGTTGGTTTTCTAAATCTGAGACCCTGTTCTGTTTTGTAATTCAGTTCCTGTGTAGCCAAGGTTACATTCCGTGTATTAGTGATATCTTATGATGTTTCTTTTCCTGTGTGACTTATTTCAGTTAGAATCATCATATCTGAATCCACTCATTATGCTGCTACGGGCCTGATGACATAGATTTCATTGCTGAGTGATATTGCATTGTACGTAAGTACCACAACTTCTTTATCCATTTTTCACTTTCTGCGATATTGAACTTGTACCGTAAACCAGGTTCTTGTAAACAGAGCCGTCCCAACCTTTGGGGTGGCTGTGTCTTTTGATTTTAATTTCCCTAAGCTATAGGACCATAAGTGGAAGTGCCCTAGGCTCTGTTGCTTTGTTTTTTAGCTGTTTCAGGAAACACCATACACTTCTCCCGAGTGGCTGTTGGCAATTTACATCCCGCCCATCAGCATAACAAGGCTCCCAGTTCTCCATGGCCTGTCCTGCCTTTCTGGATTTTACACTTTTTTCAGATGGCCCTTTTGACCGGGGGGAAGTGAGACTTCATTGTAGTGCAGATTTCCTTTGCAAGCTTGCTTGGTTGGCCAAAAAGGGCGTATGCGTTTTTTCCTGAATATATTCAGGAAAAAACGCATACGCCCTTTTTGGCCAAGTGCATCATTGTGGACGTTCTGCCTCTTTTCCTATGCTTTAAATGCAATTCCAGTCTACCTCCTGAAATCGGTTTCCTGCAATTCTGCCCCGCTTTCAAGTCCTCTTGGCAGCCTTACTTCAGTATATTTTTGGACGATAGCTGTCATTTATAACTCTGCAGGTTTGTGAATTACAGTGCCCCTGAGCTCCTTTCTTCAACTCGCTTTCTCGTGAGCTGGCCGCAACACCGCAGGATGGCTTCAGGCCCTAATCTGGTTCCGGCACGGCACGCTGAGCCTTTGGTTAATTCCTCTTCCTGGTGGGAAATGAGAGTTAAATTTGCCCGTCCAGACACCTCCAGCTAGTCTGTCATTGGTTCTGCCTATTCCTGTTCATCTTCCGCAGAAATTGCAAACTGGGCGAAACAGGAGGTTAAAGGCACTGACTCTCCAAGTCGGGAGAGTGTTAGTAAAGCGTCTGGAATGTTGCACCCGAGTACCAGGGGACGAAAACTGAGACATATTGGAACACGTCTCCCGATCACACGGTTGATCATACTCTGGGTTCCACATGCATGTTTTAGCTGAAGGAAGAATACCTTAAACCTGGAGAGTTGAGACCCGTGGAATGGGTACCATGCAATATGACTTCAAAGGGTCTTCATTTGCTCACCGAACCTCTCCAATCCTATCACTGCTGCGTTTATGCCCCTGTACACACACTTGATTCTCTTTCAGAGACATAGCAATCCATAGGTTTTAAGATACTTCCTAGTCAGGTACACTCTTAGGCATTTAATATGGGGTGTTGAGTCCATTTCGTTGAGCAAGGAGTAGCTCTTGTCTATTCCATATTTGGCTTAAGGAACTTTATCTGTGCTCATTTCAATCTCTGGTTTTATGCAGCACCCCAACTCACCTTTCCCCTTAAGCAAGCATAAGTTGGGTTTCTAAATTTGAGACCCTGTTCTGTTTTGTAATTCAGTTCCTGTGTAGCCAAGGTTACATTCCGTGTATTAGTGATATCTTATGATGTTTCTTTTCCTGTGTGACTTATTTCAGTTAGAATCATCATACCTGAATCCACTCATTATGCTGCTACGGGCCTGATGACATAGATTTCATTGCTGAGTGATACTGCATTGTACGTAAGTACCACAACTTCTTTATCCATTTTTCACTTTCTGTGATATTGAACTTGTACCATAAACCAGGTTCTTGTAAACAGAGCCGTCCCAACCTTTGGGGTGGCTGTGTCTTTTTTATTTTAATTTCCCTAAGCTATAGGACCATAAGTGGAAGTGCCCTAGGCTCTGTTGCTTTGTTTTTTAGATGTTTCAGCAAACACCATACACTTCTCCCGAGTGGCTGTTGGCAATTTACATCCCGCCCATCAGCATAACAAGGCTCCCAGTTCTCCATGGCCTGTCCTGCCTTTCTGGATTTTACACTTTTTTCAGATGGCCCTTTTGACCGGGGGGAAGTGAGACTTCATTGTAGTGCAGATTTCCTTTGCAAGCTTGCTTGGTTGGCCAAAAAGGGCGTATGCGTTTTTTCCTGAATATATTGAGGAAAAAATGCATACGCCCTTTTTGGCCAAGTGCATCATTGTGGACGTTCTGCCTCTTTTCCTATGCTTTAAATGCAATTCCAGTCTACCTCCTGAAATCGGTTTCCTGCAATTCTGCCCCGCTTTCAAGTCCTCTTGGCAGCCTTACTTCAGTATATTTTTGGACGATAGCTGTCATTTATAACTCTGCAGGTTTGTGAATTACAGTGCCCCTGAGCTCCTTTCTTCAACTCGCTTTCTCGTGAGCTGGCCGCAACACCGCAGGATGGCTTCAGGCCCTAATCTGGTTCCGGCACGGCACGCTGAGCCTTTGGTTAATTCCTCTTCCTGGTGCGAAATGAGAGTTAAATTTGCCCGTCCAGACACCTCCAGCTAGTCTCTCATTGGTTCTCCCTATTCCTGTTCATCTTCCGCAGAAATTGCAAACTGGGCCAAACAGGAGGTTAAAGGCACTGACTGTCCAAGTCGGGAGAGTGTTAGTAAAGCGTCTGGAATGTTGCACCCGAGTACCAGGGGACGAAAACTGAGACATATTGGAACACGTCTACCGATCACACGGTTGATCATACTCTGGGTTCCACATGCATGTTTTAGCTGAAGGAAGAATACCTTAAACCTGGAGAGTTGAGACCCGTGGAATGGGTACCATGCAATATGACTTCAAAGGGTCTTCATTTGCTCACCGAACTTCTCCAATCCTATCACTGCTGCGTTTATGCCCCTGTACACACGCTTGATTCTCTTTCGGAGACATAGCAATCCATAGGTTTTAAGATACTTCCTAGTCAGGTACACTCTTAGGCGTTTAATATGGGGTGTTGAGTCCATTTCGTTGAGCAAGGAGTAGCTCTTGTCTATTCCATATTTGGCTTAAGGAACTTTATCTGTGCTCATTTCAATCTCTGGTTTTATGCAGCACCCCAACTCACCTTTCCCCTTAAGCAAGCATAAGTTGGGTTTCTAAATTTGAGACCCTGTTCTGTTTTGTAATTCAGTTCCTGTGTAGCCAAGGTTACATTCCGTGTATTAGTGATATCTTATGATGTTTCTTTTCCTGTGTGACTTATTTCAGTTAGAATCATCATATCTGAATCCACTCATTATGCTGCTACGGGCCTGATGACATAGATTTCATTGCTGAGTGATACTGCATTGTACGTAAGTACCACAACTTCTTTATCCATTTTTCACTTTCTGCGATATTGAACTTGTACCGTAAACCAGGTTCTTGTAAACAGAGCCGCCCCAACCTTTGGGGTGGCTGTGTCTTTTTGATTTTAATTTCCCTAAGCTATAGGACCATAAGTGGAAGTGCCCTAGGCTCTGTTGCTTTGTTTTTTAGATGTTTCAGGAAACACCATACACTTCTCCCGAGTGGCTGTTGGCAATTGACATCCCGCCCATCAGCATAACAAGGCTCCCAGTTCTCCATGGCCTGTCCTGCCTTTCTGGATTTTACACTTTTTTCAGATGGCCCTTTTGACCGGGGGGAAGTGAGACTTCATTGTAGTGCAGATTTCCTTTGCAAGCTTGCTTGGTTGGCCAAAAAGGGCGTATGCGTTTTTTCCTGAATATATTCAGGAAAAAACGCATACGCCCTTTTTGGCCAAGTGCATCATTGTGGACGTTCTGCCTCTTTTCCTATGCTTTAAATGCAATTCCAGTCTACCTCCTGAAATCGGTTTCCTGCAATTCTGCCCCGCTTTCAAGTCCTCTTGGCAGCCTTACTTCAGTATATTTTTGGACGATAGCTGTCATTTATAACTCTGCAGGTTTGTGAATTACAGTGCCCCTGAGCTCCTTTCTTCAACTCGCTTTCTCGTGAGCTGGCCGCAACACCGCAGGATTGCTTCAGGCCCTAATCTGGTTCCGGCATGGCATGCTGAGCCTTTGGTTAATTCCTCTTCCTGGTGGGAAATGAGAGTTAAATTTGCCCGTCCAGACACCTCCAGCTAGTCTCTCATTGGTTCTGCCTATTCCTGTTCATCTTCCGCAGAAATTGCAAACTGGGCCAAACAGGAGGTTAAAGGCGCTGACTCTCCAAGTCAGGAGAGTGTTAGTAAAGCGTCTGGAATGTTGCACCCGAGTACCAGGGGACGAAAACTGACACATATTGGAACACGTCTCCCGATCACACGGTTGATCATACTCTGGGTTCCACATGCATGTTTTAGCTGAAGGAAGAATACCTTAAACCTGGAGAGTTGAGACCCGTGGAATGGGTACCGTGCAATATGACTTCAAAGGGTCTTCATTTGCTCACCGAACCTCTCCAATCCTATCACTGCTGCGTTTATGCCCCTGCACACACGCTTGATTCTCTTTCGGAGACATAGCAATCCATAGGTTTTAAGATACTCCCTAGTCAGGTATATTCTTAGGTGTTTAATATGGGGTGTTGAATCCATTTCGTTGAGCAAGGAGTAGCTCTTGTCTATTCCATATGTGGCTTAAGGAACTTTATCTGTGCTCATTTCAATCTCTGGTTTTATGCAGCACCCCAACTCACCTTTCCCCTTAAGCAAGCATAAGTTGGTTTTCTAAATTTGAGACCCTGTTCTGTTTTGTAATTCAGTTCCTGTGTAGCCAAGTTTAGATTCCGTGTATTAGTGATATCTTATGATGTTTCTTTTTCTGTGTGACTTATTTCAGTTAGAATCATCATACCTGAATCCACTCATTATGCTGCTACGGGCCTGATGACATAGATTTCATTGCTGAGTGATACTGCATTGTACGTAGGTACCACAACTTCTTTATCCATTTTTCACTTTCTGCGATATTGAACTTGTACCATAAACCAGGTTCTTGTAAACAGAGCCGTCCCAACCTTTGGGGTGGCTGTGTCTTTTGATTTTAATTTCCCTAAGCTATAGGACCATAAGTGGAAGTGCCCTAGGCTCTGTTGCTTTGGTTTTTAGATGTTTCAGGAAACACCATACACTTCTCCCGAGTGGCTGTTGGCAATTTACATCCCGCCCATCAGCATAACAAGGCTCCCAGTTCTCCATGGCCTGTCCTGCCTTTCTGGATTTTACACTTTTTTCAGATGGCCCTTTTGACCGCGGGGAAGTGAGACATCATTGTAGTGCAGATTTCCTTTGCAAGCTTGCTTGGTTGGCCAAAAAGGGCGTATGCGTTTTTTCCTGAATATATTCAGGAAAAAAGGCATACGCCCTTTTTGGCCAAGTGCATCATTGTGGACGTTCTGCCTCTTTTCCTATGCTTTAAATGCAATTCCAGTCTACCTCCTGAAATCGGTTTCCTGCAATTCTGGCCCGCTTTCAAGTCCTCTGGCAGCCTTACTTCAGTATATTTTTGGACGATAGCTGTCATTTATAACTCTGCAGGTTTGTGAATTACAGTGCCCCTGAGCTCCTTTCTTCAACTCGCTTTCTCGTGAGCTGGCCGCAACACCGCAGGATGGCTTCAGGCCCTAATCTGGTTCCGGCACGGCACGCTGAGCCTTTGGTTAATTCCTCTTCCTGGTGGGAAATGAGAGTTAAATTTGCCCGTCCAGACACCTCCAGCTAGTCTGTCATTGGTTCTCCCTATTCCTGTTCATCTTCCGCAGAAATTGCAAACTGGGCCAAACGGGAGGTTAAAGGCACTGACTCTCCAAGTCGGGAGAGTGTTAGTAAAGCGTCTGGAATGTTGCACCCGAGTACCAGGGGACGAAAACTGACACATATTGGAACACGTCTCCCGATCACACGGTTGATCATACTCTGGGTTCCACATGCATGTTTTAGCTGAAGGAAGAATACCTTAAACCTGGAGAGTTGAGACCCGTGGAATGGGTACCATGCAATATGACTTCATAGGGTCTTCATTTGCTCACCGAACCTCTCCAGTCCTATCACTGCTGCGTTTATGCCCCTGTACACACGCTTGATTCTCTTTCAGAGACATAGCAATCCATAGGTTTTAAGATACTTCCTAGTCAGGTACATTCTTAGGCGTTTAATATGGGGTGTTGAGTCCATTACGTTGAGCAAGGTGTAGCTCTTGTCTATTCCATATTTGGCTTAAGGAACTTTATCTGTGCTCATTTCAATCTCTGGTTTTATGCAGCACCCCAACTCACCTTTCCCCTTAAGCAAGCATAAGTTGGGTTTCTAAATTTGAGACCCTGTTCTGTTTTGTAATTCAGTTCCTGTGTAGCCAAGTTTACATTCCGTGTATTAGTGATATCTTATGATGTTTCTTTTTCTGTGTGACTTATTTCAGTTAGAATCATCATACCTGAATCCACTCATTATGCTGCTATGGGCCTGATGACATAGATTTCCTTGCTGAGTGATACTGCATTGTACGTAAGTACCACAACTTCTTTATCCATTTTTCACTTTCTGCGATATTGAACTTGTAACGTAAACGTGGTTCTTGTAAACACAGCCGTGCCAAACTTTGGGGTGGCTGTGTCTTTTTGATTTTAATTTCCCTAAGCTATAGGACCATAAGTGGAAGTGCCCTAGGCTCTGTTGCTTTGTTTTTTAGATGTTTCAGGAAACACCATACACTTCTCCCGAGTGGCTGTTGGCAATTTACATCCCGCCCATCAGCATAACAAGGCTCCCAGTTCTCCATGGCCTGTCCTGCCTTTCTGGATTTTACAGTTTTTTCAGATGGCCCTTTTTACCGGGGGGAAGTGAGACTTCATTGTAGTGCAGATTTCCTTTGCAAGCTTGCTTGGTTGGCCAAAAAGGGCGTATGCGTTTTTTCCTGAATATATTCAGGAAAAAACGCATACGCCCTTTTTGGCCAAGTGCATCATTGTGGACGTTCTGCCTCTTTTCCTATGCTTTAAATGCAATTCCAGTCTACCTCCTGAAATCGGTTTCCTGCAATTCTGCCCCGCTTTCAAGTCCTCTTGGCAGCCTTACTTCAGTATATTTTTGGACGATAGCTGTCATTTATAACTCTGCAGGTTTGTGAATTACAGTGCCCCTGAGCTCCTTTCTTCAACTCGCTTTCTCGTGAGCTGGCCGCAACACCGCAGGATGGCTTCAGGCCCTAATCTGGTTCCGGCACGGCACGCTGAGCCTTTGGTTAATTCCTCTTCCTGGTGGGAAATGAGAGTTAAATTTGCCCGTCCAGACACCTCCAGCTAGTCTGTCATTGGTTCTCCCTATTCCTGTTCATCTTCCGCAGAAATTGCAAACTGGGCCAAACGGGAGGTTAAAGGCACTGACTCTCCAAGTCGGGAGAGTGTTAGTAAAGCGTCTGGAATGTTGCACCCGAGTACGAGGGGACGAAAACTGACACATATTGGAACACGTCTCCCGATCACACGGTTGATCATACTCTGGGATCCACATGCATGTTTTAGCTGAAGGAAGAATCCCTTAAACCTGGAGAGTTGAGACCCGTGGAATGGGTACCATGCAATATGACTTCAAAGGGTCTTCATTTGCTCACCGAACCTCTCTAATCCTATCACTGCTGCGTTTATGCCCCTGCACACACGCTTGATTCTCTTTCGGAGACATAGCAATCCATAGGTTTTAAGATACTTCCTAGTCAGGTACACTCTTAGGCATTTAATATGGGGTGTTGAGTCCATTTCGTTGAGCAAGGAGTAGCTCTTGTCTATTCCATATTTGGCTTAAGGAACTTTATCTGTGCTCATTTCAATCTCTGGTTTTATGCAGCACCCCAACTCACCTTTCCCCTTAAGCAAGCATAAGTTGGTTTTCTAAATTTGAGACCCTGTTCTGTTTTGTAATTCAGTTCCTGTGTAGCCAAGGTTACATTCCGTGTATTAGTGATATCTTATGATGTTTCTTTTCCTGTGTGACTTATTTCAGTTAGAATCATCATACCTGAATCCACTCATTATGCTGCTACGGGCCTGATGACATAGATTTCATTGCTGAGTGATATTGCATTGTACGTACGTACCACAACTTCTTTATCCATTTTTCACTTTCTGCGATATTGAACTTGTACCGTAAACCAGGTTCTTGTAAACAGAGCCGTCCCAACCTTTGGGGTGGCTGTGTCTTTTTGATTTTAATTTCCCTAAGCTATAGGACCATAAGTGGAAGTGCCCTAGGCTCTGTTGCTTTGTTTTTTAGATGTTTCAGGAAACACCATACACTTCTCCCGAGTGGCTGTTGGCCATTGACATCCCGCCCATCAGCATAACAAGGCTCCCAGTTCTCCATGGCCTGTCCTGCCTTTCTGGATTTTACACTTTTTTCAGATGGCCCTTTTGACCGGGGGGAAGTGAGACTTCATTGTAGTGCAGATTTCCTTTGCAAGCTTGCTTGGTTGGCCAAAAAGGGCGTATGCGTTTTTTCCTGAATATATTCAGGAAAAAACGCATACGCCCTTTTTGGCCAAGTGCATCATTGTGGACGTTCTGCCTCGTTTCCTATGCTTTAAATGCAATTCCAGTCTACCTCCTGAAATCGGTTTCCTGCAATTCTGCACCGCTTTCAAGTCCTCTTGGCAGCCTACTTCAGTATATTTTTGGACGATAGCTGTCATTTATAACTCTGCAGGTTTGTGAATTACAGTGCCCCTGAGCTCCTTTCTTCAACTCGCTTTCTCGTGAGCTGGCCGCAACACCGCAGGATTGCTTCAGGCCCTAATCTGGTGCCGGCACGGCACGTTGAACCTTTGGTTAATTCCTCTTCCTGGTGGGAAATGAGAGTTAAATTTGCCCGTCCAGACACCTCCAGCTAGTCTGTCATTGGTTCTCCCTATTCCTGTTCATCTTCCGCAGAAATTGCAAACTGGGCCAAACGGGAGGTTAAAGGCACTGACTCTCCAAGTCGGGAGAGTGTTAGTAAAGCGTCTGGAATGTTGCACCCGAGTACCAGGGGACGATAACTGAGACATATTGGAACACGTCTCCCGATCACACGGTTGATCATACTCTGGGTTCCACATGCATGTTTTAGCTGAAGGAAGAATCCCTTAAACCTGGAGAGTTGAGACCCGTGGAATGGGTACCATGCAATATGACTTCAAAGGGTCTTCATTTGCTCACCGAACCTCTCCAGTCCTATCACTGCTGCGTTTATGCCCCTGTACACACGCTTGATTCTCTTTCGGAGACGTAGCAATCCATAGGTTGTAAGATACTTACTAGTCAGGTACATTCTTAGGCGTTTAATATGGGGTGTTGAGTCCATTTCGTTGAGCAAGGAGTAGCTCTTGTCTATTCCATATTTGGCTTAAGGAACTTTATCTGTGCTCATTTCAATCTCTGGTTTTATGCATTACCCCAATTCACCTTTCCCCTTAAGCAAGCATAAGTTGGGTTTCTAAATTTGAGACCCTGTTCTGTTTTGTAATTCAGTTCCTGTGTAGCCAAGTTTACATTCCGTGTATTAGTGATATCTTATGATGTTTCTTTTTCTGTGTTACTTATTTCAGTTAGAATCATCATACCTGAATCCACTCATTATGCTGCTACGGGCCTGATGACATAGATTTCATTGCTTAGTGATACTGCATTGTACGTAAGTACCACAACTTCTTTATCCATTTTTCACTTTCTGCGATATTGAACTTGTACCGTAAACCAGGTTCTTGTAAACAGAGCCGTCCCAACGTTTGGGGTGGCTGTGTCTTTTTGATTTTAATTTCCCTAAGCTATAGGACCATAAGTGGAAGTGCCCTAGGCTCTGTTGCTTTGTTTTTTAGATGTTTCAGGAAGCACCATACACTTCTCCCGAGTGGCTGTTGGCAATTTACATCCCGCCCATCAGCATAACAAGGCTCCCAGTTCTCCATGGCCTGTCCTGCCTTTCTGGATTTTACACTTTTTTCAGATGGCCCTTTTGACCGGGGGGAAGTGAGACTTCATTGTAGTGCAGATTTCCTTTGCAAGCTTGCTTGGTTGGCCAAAAAGGGCGTATGCGTTTTTTCCTGAATATATTCAGGAAAAAACGCATACGCCCTTTTTGGCCAAGTGCATCATTGTGGACGTTCTGCCTCTTTTCCTATGCTTTAAATGCAATTCCAGTCTACCTCCTGAAATCGGTTTCCTGCAATTCTGCCCCGCTTTCAAGTCCTCTTGGCAGCCTTACTTCAGTATATTTTTGGACGATAGCTGTCATTTATAACTCTGCAGGTTTGTGAATTACAGTGCCCCTGAGCTACTTTCTTCAAGTCGCTTTCTTGTGAGCTGGCCGCAACACCGCAGGATTGCTTCAGGCCCTAATCTGGTTCCGGCACAGCACGCTGAGCCTTTGGTTAATTCCTCTTCCTGGTTGGAATTGAGAGTTAAATTTGCCCATCCAGACACCTCCATCTAGTCTGTCATTGGTTCTCCCTATTCCTGTTCATCTTCCGCAGAAATTGCAAACTGGGCCAAACAGGAGGTTAAAGGCACTGACTCTCCAAGTCGGGAGAGTGTTAGTAAAGCTTCTGGAATGTTGCACCCGAGTACCAGGGGACGAAAACTGAGACATATTGGAACACGTCTCCCGATCACAGGGTTGATCATATTCTGGGTTCCACATGCATGTTTTAGCTGAAGGAAGAATACCTTAAACCTGGAGAGTTGAGACCCGTGGAATGGGTACCATGCAATATGACTTCAAAGGGTCTTCATTTGCTCACCGAACCTCTCCAGTCCTATCACTGCTGCGTTTATGCCCCTGTACACACGCTTGATTCTCTTTCGGAGACATAGCAATCCATAGGTTTTAAGATACTTCCTAGTCAGGTACATTCTTAGGCGTTTAATATGGGGTGTTGAGTCCATTTCGTTGAGCAAGGAGTAGCTCTTGTCTATTCCATATTTGGCTTAAGGAACTTTATCTGTGCTCATTTCAATCTCTGGTTTTATGCAGCACCCCAACTCACCTTTCCCCTTAAGCAAGCATAAGTTGGTTTTCTAAATTTGAGACCCTGTTCTGTTTTGTAATTCAGTTCCTGTGTAGCCAAGTTTACATTCCGTGTATTAGTGATATCTTATGATGTTTCTTTTTCTGTGTTACTTATTTCAGTTAGAATCATCATACCTGAATCCACTCATTATGCTGCTACGGGCCTGATGACATAGATTTCCTTGCTGAGTGATACTGCATTGTACGTAAGTACCACAACTTCTTTATCCATTTTTCACTTTCTGCGATATTGAACTTGTACCGTAAACGTGGTTCTTGTAAACACAGCCGTGCCAAACTTTGGGGTGGCTGTGTCTTTTTGATTTTAATTTCCCTAAGCTATAGGACCATAAGTGGAAGTGCCCTAGGCTCTGTTGCTTTGTTTTTTAGATGTTTCAGGAAGCACCATACACTTCTCCCGAGTGGCTGTTGGCAATTTACATCCCGCCCATCAGCATAACAAGGCTCCCAGTTCTCCATGGACTGTCCTGCCTTTCTGGATTTTACACTTTTTTCAGATGGCCCTTTTGACTGGGGGGAAGTGAGACTTCATTGTAGTGCAGATTTCCTTTGCAAGCTTGCTTGGTTGGCCAAAAAGGGCGTATGCGTTTTTTCCTGAATATATTCAGGAAAAAACGCATACGCCCTTTTTGGCCAAGTGCATCATTGTGGACGTTCTGCCTCTTTTCCTATGCTTTAAATGCAATTCCAGTCTACCTCCTGAAATCGGTTTCCTGCAATTCTGCCCCGCTTTCAAGTCCTCTTGGCAGCCTTACTTCAGTATATTTTTGGACGATAGCTGTCATTTATAACTCTGCAGGTTTGTGAATTACAGTGCCCCTGAGCTCCTTTCTTCAACTCGCTTTCTCGTGAGCTGGCCGCAACACCGCAGGATGGCTTCAGGCCCTAATCTGGTTCCGGCACGGCACGCTGAGCCTTTGGTTAATTCCTCTTCCTGGTGGGAAATGAGAGTTAAATTTGCCCGTCCAGACACCTCCAGCTAGTCTGTCATTGGTTCTCCCTATTCCTGTTCATCTTCCGCAGAAATTGCAAACTGGGCCAAACGGGAGGTTAAAGGCACTGACTCTCCAAGTCGGGAGAGTGTTAGTAAAGCGTCTGGAATGTTGCACCCGAGTACGAGGGGACGAAAACTGACACATATTGGAACACGTCTCCCGATCACACGGTTGATCATACTC
Organism: Lagenorhynchus albirostris; assembly: GCF_949774975.1. Lineage (NCBI taxonomy): Eukaryota > Metazoa > Chordata > Mammalia > Artiodactyla > Delphinidae > Lagenorhynchus > Lagenorhynchus albirostris. Next base: position 1,879,888 of record NW_026783575.1, on the reverse strand, counting down.
TGGGATCCACATGCATGTTTTAGCTGAAGGAAGAATCCCTTAAACCTGGAGAGTTGAGACCCGTGGAATGGGTACCATGCAATATGACTTCAAAGGGTCTTCATTTGCTCACCGAACCTCTCTAATCCTATCACTGCTGCGTTTATGCCCCTGCACACACGCTTGATTCTCTTTCGGAGACATAGCAATCCATAGGTTTTAAGATACTTCCTAGTCAGGTACACTCTTAGGCATTTAATATGGGGTGTTGAGTCCATTTCGTTGAGCAAGGAGTAGCTCTTGTCTATTCCACATGTGGCTTAAGGAACTTTATCTGTGCTCATTTCAATCTCTGGTTTTATGCAGCACCCCAACTCACCTTTCCCCTTAAGCAAGCATAAGTTGGTTTTCTAAATTTGAGACCCTGTTCTGTTTTGTAATTCAGTTCCTGTGTAGCCAAGGTTACATTCCGTGTATTAGTGATATCTTATGATATTTCTTTTCCTGTGTGACTTATTTCAGTTAGAATCATCATACCTGAATCCACTCATTATGCTGCTACGGGCCTGATGACATAGATTTCATTGCTGAGTGATATAGCATTGTACGTAAATACCACAAATTCTTTATCCATTTTTCACTTTCTGCGATATTGAACTTGTACCGTAAACCAGGTTCTTGTAAACAGAGCCATCCCAACCTTTGGGGTGGCTGTGTCTTTTTGATTTTAATTTCCCTAAGCTATAGGACCATAAGTGGAAGTGCCGTAGGCTCTGTTGCTTTGTTTTTTAGATGTTTCAGGAAACACCATACACTTCTCCCGAGTGGCTGTTGGCAATTTACATCCCGCCCATCAGCATAACAAGGCTCCCAGTTCTCCATGGCCTGTCCTGCCTTTCTGGATTTTACACTTTTTTCAGATGGCCCTTTTGACCGGGGGGAAGTGAGACTTCATTGTAGTGCAGATTTCCTTTGCAAGCTTGCTTGGTTGGCCAAAAAGGGCGTATGCGTTTTTTCCTGAATATATTCAGGAAAAAACGCATACGCCCTTTTTGGCCAAGTGCATCATTGTGGACGTTCTGCCTCTTTTCCTATGCTTTAAATGCAATTCCAGTCTACCTCCTGAAATCGGTTTCCTGCAATTCTGCCCCGCTTTCAAGTCCTCTTGGCAGCCTTACTTCAGTATATTTTTGGACGATAGCTGTCATTTATAACTCTGCAGGTTTGTGAATTACAGTGCCCCTGAGCTCCTTTCTTCAACTCGCTTTCTCGTGAGCTGGCCGCAACACCGCAGGATGGCTTCAGGCCCTAATCTGGTTCCGGCACGGCACGCTGAGCCTTTGGTTAATTCCTCTTCCTGGTGCGAAATGAGAGTTAAATTTGCCCGTCCAGACACCTCCAGCTAGTCTCTCATTGGTTCTGCCTATTCCTGTTCATCTTCCGCAGAAATTGCAAACTGGGCCAAACAGGAGGTTAAAGGCACTGACTGTCCAAGTCGGGAGAGTGTTAGTAAAGCGTCTGGAATGTTGCACCCGAGTACCAGGGGACGAAAACTGAGACATATTTGAACACGTCTCCCGATCACACGGTTGATCATACTCTGGGTTCCACATGCATGTTTTAGCTGAAGGAAGAATCCCTTAAACCTGGAGAGTTGAGACCCGTGGAATGGGTACCATGCAATATGACTTCAAAGGGTCTTCATTTGCTCACCGAACTTCTCCAATCCTATCACTGCTGCGTTTATGCCCCTGTACACACGCTTGATTCTCTTTCGGAGACATAGCAATCCATAGGTTTTAAGATACTTCCTAGTCAGGTACACTCTTAGGCGTTTAATATGGGGTGTTGAGTCCATTTCGTTGAGCAAGGAGTAGCTCTTGTCTATTCCATATTTGGCTTAAGGAACTTTATCTGTGCTCATTTCAATCTCTGGTTTTATGCAGCACCCCAACTCACCTTTCCCCTTAAGCAAGCATAAGTTGGGTTTCTAAATTTGAGACCCTGTTCTGTTTTGTAATTCAGTTCCTGTGTAGCCAAGGTTACATTCCGTGTATTAGTGATATCTTATGATGTTTCTTTTCCTGTGTGACTTATTTCAGTTAGAATCATCATACCTGAATCCACTCATTATGCTGCTACGGGCCTGATGACATAGATTTCATTGCTGAGTGATACTGCATTGTACGTAAGTACCACAACTTCTTTATCCATTTTTCACTTTCTGCGATATTGAACTTGTACCGTAAACCAGGTTCTTGTAAACAGAGCCGTCCCAACCTTTGGGGTGGCTGTGTCTTTTTGATTTTAATTTCCCTAAGCTATAGGACCATAAGTGGAAGTGCCCTAGGCTCTGTTGCTTTGTTTTTTAGATGTTTCAGGAAACACCATACACTTCTCCCGAGTGGCTGTTGGCAATTTACATCCCGCCCATCAGCATAACAAGGCTCCCAGTTCTCCATGGCCTGTCCTGCCTTTCTGGATTTTATACTTTTTTCAGATGGCCCTTTTGACCGGGGGGAAGTGAGACTTCATTGTAGTGCAGATTTCCTTTGCAAGCTTGCTTGGTTGGCCAAAAAGGGCGTATGCGTTTTTTCCTGAATATATTCAGGAAAAAACGCATACGCCCTTTTTGGCCAAGTGCATCATTGTGGACGTTCTGCCTCTTTTCCTATGCTTTAAATGCAATTCCAGTCTACCTCCTGAAATCGGTTTCCTGCAATTCTGCCCCGCTTTCAAGTCCTCTTGGCAGCCTTACTTCAGTATATTTTTGGACGATAGCTGTCATTTATAACTCTGCAGGTTTGTGAATTACAGTGCCCCTGAGCTCCTTTCTTCAACTCGCTTTCTCGTGAGCTGGCCGCAACACCGCAGGATGGCTTCAGGCCCTAATCTGGTTCCGGCACGGCACGCTGAGCCTTTGGTTAATTCCTCTTCCTGGTGGGAAATGAGAGTTAAATTTGCCCGTCCAGACACCTCCAGCTAGTCTGTCATTGGTTCTCCCTATTCCTGTTCATCTTCCGCAGAAATTGCAAACTGGGCCAAACGGGAGGTTAAAGGCACTGACTCTCCAAGTCGGGAGAGTGTTAGTAAAGTGTCTGGAATGTTGCACCCGAGTACCAGGGAACGAAAACTGAGACATATTGGAACACGTCTCCCGATCACACGGTTGATCATACTCTGGGTTCCACATGCATGTTTTAGCTGAAGGAAGAATACCTTAAACCTGGAGAGTTGAGACCCGTGGAATGGGTACCATGCAATATGATTTCAAAGGGTCTTCATTTGCTCACCGAACCTCTCCAATCCTATCACTGCTGCGTTTATGCCCCTGTACACACACTTGATTCTCTTTCAGAGACATAGCAATCCATAGGTTTTAAGATACTTCCTAGTCAGGTACACTCTTAGGCATTTAATATGGGGTGTTGAGTCCATTTCGTTGAGCAAGGAGTAGCTCTTGTCTATTCCATATTTGGCTTAAGGAACTTTATCTGTGCTCATTTCAATCTCTGGTTTTATGCAGCACCCCAACTCACCTTTCCCCTTAAGCAAGCATAAGTTGGTTTTCTAAATTTGAGACCCTGTTCTGTTTTGTAATTCAGTTCCTGTGTAGCCAAGGTTACATTCCGTGTATTAGTGATATCTTATGATGTTTCTTTTTCTGTGTGACTTATTTCAGTTAGAATCATCGTACCTGAATCCACTCATTATGCTGCTACGGGCCTGATGACATAGATTTCATTGCTGAGTGATACTGCATTGTACGTAAGTACCACAACTTCTTTATCCATTTTTCACTTTCTGCGATATTGAACTTGTACCGTAAACCAGGTTCTTGTAAACAGAGCCGTCCCAACCTTTGGGGTGGCTGTGTCTTTTTGATTTTAATTTCCCTAAGCTATAGGACCATAAGTGGAAGTGCCCTAGGCTCTGTTGCTTTGTTTTTTAGATGTTTCAGGAAACACCATACACTTCTCCCGAGTGGCTGTTGGCAATTTACATCCCGCCCATCAGCATAACAAGGCTCCCAGTTCTCCATGGCCTGTCCTCCCTTTCTGGATTTTACACTTTTTTCAGATGGCCCTTTTGACCGGGGGGAAGTGAGACTTCATTGTAGTGCAGATTTCCTTTGCAAGCTTGCTTGGTTGGCCAAAAAGGGCGTATGCGTTTTTTCCTGAATATATTCAGGAAAAAACGCATACGCCCTTTTTGGCCAAGTGCATCATTGTGGACGTTCTGCCCCGTTTCCTATGCTTTAAATGCAATTCCAGTCTACCTCCTGAAATCGGTTTCCTGCAATTCTGCACCGCTTTCAAGTCCTCTTGGCAGCCTACTTCAGTATATTTTTGGACGATAGCTGTCATTTATAACTCTGCAGGTTTGTGAATTACAGTGCCCCTGAGCTCCTTTCTTCAACTCGCTTTCTCGTGAGCTGGCCGCAACACCGCAGGATTGCTTCAGGCCCTAATCTGGTTCCGGCACGGCACGTTGAACCTTTGGTTAATTCCTCTTCCTGGTGGGAAATGAGAGTTAAATTTGCCCGTCCAGACACCTCCAGCTAGTCTGTCATTGGTTCTCCCTATTCCTGTTCATCTTCCGCAGAAATTGCAAACTGGGCCAAACGGGAGGTTAAAGGCACTGACTCTCCAAGTCGGGAGAGTGTTAGTAAAGCGTCTGGAATGTTGCACCCGAGTACCAGGGGACGATAACTGAGACATATTGGAACACGTCTCCCGATCACACGGTTGATCATACTCTGGGTTCCACATGCATGTTTTAGCTGAAGGAAGAATCCCTTAAACCTGGAGAGTTGAGACCCGTGGAATGGGTACCATGCAATATGACTTCAAAGGGTCTTCATTTGCTCACCGAACCTCTCCAGTCCTATCACTGCTGCGTTTATGCCCCTGTACACACGCTTGATTCTCTTTCGGAGACATAGCAATCCATAGGTTGTAAGATACTTACTAGTCAGGTACATTCTTAGGCGTTTAATATGGGGTGTTGAGTCCATTTCGTTGAGCAAGGAGTAGCTCTTGTCTATTCCATATTTGGCTTAAGGAACTTTATCTGTGCTCATTTCAATCTCTGGTTTTATGCAGCACCCCAACTCACCTTTCCCCTTAAGCAAGCATAAGTTGGGTTTCTAAATTTGAGACCCTGTTCTGTTTTGTAATTCAGTTCCTGTGTAGCCAAGTTTACATTCCGTGTATTAGTGATATCTTATGATGTTTCTTTTTCTGTGTGACTTATTTCAGTTAGAATCATCATACCTGAATCCACTCATTATGCTGCTACGGGCCTGATGACATAGATTTCATTGCTTAGTGATACTGCATTGTACGTAAGTACCACAACTTCTTTATCCATTTTTCACTTTCTGCGATATTGAACTTGTACCGTAAACCAGGTTCTTGTAAACAGAGCCGTCCCAACCTTTGGGGTGGCTGTGTCTTTTTGATTTTAATTTCCCTAAGCTATAGGACCATAAGTGGAAGTGCCCTAGGCTCTGTTGCTTTGTTTTTTAGATGTTTCAGGAAGCACCATACACTTCTCCCGAGTGGCTGTTGGCAATTTACATCCCGCCCATCAGCATAACAAGGCTCCCAGTTCTCCATGGCCTGTCCTGCCTTTCTGGATTTTACACTTTTTTCAGATGGCCCTTTTGACCGGGGGGAAGTGAGACTTCATTGTAGTGCAGATTTCCTTTGCAAGCTTGCTTGGTTGGCCAAAAAGGGCGTATGCGTTTTTTCCTGAATATATTCAGGAAAAAACGCATACGCCCTTTTTGGCCAAGTGCATCATTGTGGACGTTCTGCCTCTTTTCCTATGCTTTAAATGCAATTCCAGTCTACCTCCTGAAATCGGTTTCCTGCAATTCTGCCCCGCTTTCAAGTCCTCTTGGCAGCCTTACTTCAGTATATTTTTGGACGATAGCTGTCATTTATAACTCTGCAGGTTTGTGAATTACAGTGCCCCTGAGCTCCTTTCTTCAACTCGCTTTCTCGTGAGCTGGCCGCAACACCGCAGGATTGCTTCAGGCCCTAATCTGGTTCCGGCACGGCACGCTGACCCTTTGGTTAATTCCTCTTCCTGGTGGCAAATGAGAGTTAAATTTGCCCGTCCAGACACCTCCAGCTAGTCTCTCATTGGTTCTCCCTATTCCTGTTCATCTTCCGCAGAAATTGCAAACTGGGCCAAACAGGAGGTTAAAGGCACTGACTCTCCAAGTCGGGAGAGTGTTAGTAAAGCGTCTGGAATGTTGCACCCGAGTACCAGGGGACGATAACTGAGACATATTGCAACACGTCTCCCGATCACACGGTTGATCATACTCTGGGTTCCACATGCATGTTTTAGCTGAAGGAAGAATACATTAAACCTGGAGAGTTGAGACCCGTGGAATGGGTACCATGCAATATGACTTCAAAGGTTCTTCATTTGCTCACCGAACCTCTCCAGTCCTATCACTGCTGCGTTTATGCCCCTGTACACACGCTTGATTCTCTTTCAGAGACATAGCAATCCATAGGTTTTAAGATACTTCCTAGTCAGGTACATTCTTAGGCGTTTAATATGGGGTGTTGAGTCCATTTCGTTGAGCAAAGAGTAGCTCTTGTCTATTCCATATTTGGCTTAAGGAACTTTATCTGTGCTCATTTCAATCTCTGGTTTTATGCAGCACCCCAACTCACCTTTCCCCTTAAGCAAGCATAAGTTGGGTTTCTAAATTTGAGACCCTGTTCTGTTTTGTAATTCAGTTCCTGTGTAGCCAAGTTTACATTCCGTGTATTAGTGATATCTTATGATGTTTCTTTTTCTGTGTTACTTATTTCAGTTAGAATCATCATACCTGAATCCACTCATTATGCTGCTACGGGCCTGATGACATAGATTTCCTTGCTGAGTGATACTGCATTGTACGTAAGTACCACAACTTCTTTATCCATTTTTCACTTTCTGCGATATTGAACTTGTACCGTAAACGTGGTTCTTGTAAACACAGCCGTGCCAAACTTTGGGGTGGCTGTGTCTTTTTGATTTTAATTTCCCTAAGCTATAGGACCATAAGTGGAAGTGCCCTAGGCTCTGTTGCTTTGTTTTTTAGATGTTTCAGGAAGCACCATACACTTCTCCCGAGTGGCTGTTGGCAATTTACATCCCGCCCATCAGAATAACAAGGCTCCCAGTTCTCCATGGCCTGTCCTGCCTTTCTGGATTTTACACTTTTTTCAGATGGCCCTTTTGACCGGGGGGAAGTGAGACTTCATTGTAGTGCAGATTTCCTTTGCAAGCTTGCTTGGTTGGCCAAAAAGGGCGTATGCGTTTTTTCCTGAATATATTCAGGAAAAAACGCATACGCCCTTTTTGGCCAAGTGCATCATTGTGGACGTTCTGCCTCTTTTCCTATGCTTTAAATGCAATTCCAGTCTACCTCCTGAAATCGGTTTCCTGCAATTCTGCCCCGCTTTCAAGTCCTCTTGGCAGCCTTACTTCAGTATATTTTTGGACGATAGCTGTCATTTATAACTCTGCAGGTTTGTGAATTACAGTGCCCCTGAGCTCCTTTCTTCAACTCGCTTTCTCGTGAGCTGGCCGCAACACCGCAGGATTGCTTCAGGCCCTAATCTGGTTCCGGCACAGCACGCTGAGCCTTTGGTTAATTCCTCTTCCTGGTGGGAAATGAGAGTTAAATTTGCCCATCCAGAAACCTCCATCTAGTCTGTCATTGGTTCTCCCTATTCCTGTTCATCTTCCGCAGAAATTGCAAACTGGGCCAAACAGGAGGTTAAAGGCACTGACTCTCCAAGTCGGGAGAGTGTTAGTAAAGCTTCTGGAATGTTGCACCCGAGTACCAGGGGACGAAAACTGAGACATATTGGAACACGTCTCCCGATCACAGGGTTGATCATATATTGGGTTCCACATGCATGTTTTAGCTGAAGGAAGAATACCTTAAACCTGGAGAGTTGAGACCCGTGGAATGGGTACCATGCAATATGACTTCAAAGGGTCTTCATTTGCTCACCGAACTTCTCCAATCCTATCACTGCTGCGTTTATGCCCCTGTACACACGCTTGATTCTCTTTCGGAGACATAGCAATCCATAGGTTTTAAGATACTTCCTAGTCAGGTACACTCTTAGGCGTTTAATATGGGGTGTTGAGTCCATTTCGTTGAGCAAGGAGTAGCTCTTGTCTATTCCATATTTGGCTTAAGGAACTTTATCTGTGCTCATTTCAATCTCTGGTTTTATGCAGCACCCCAACTCACCTTTCCCCTTAAGCAAGCATAAGTTGGGTTTCTAAATTTGAGACCCTGTTCTGTTTTGTAATTCAGTTCCTGTGTAGCCAAGGTTACATTCCGTGTATTAGTGATATCTTATGATGTTTCTTTTCCTGTGTGACTTATTTCAGTTAGAATCATCATACCTGAATCCACTCATTATGCTGCTACGGGCCTGATGACATAGATTTCATTGCTGAGTGATACTGCATTTTACGTAAGTACCACAACTTCTTTATCCATTTTTCACTTTCTGCGATATTGAACTTGTACCGTAAACCAGGTTCTTGTAAACAGAGCCGTCCCAACCTTTGGGGTGGCTGTGTCTTTTTGATTTTAATTTCCCTAAGCTATAGGACCATAAGTGGAAGTGCCCTAGGCTCTGTTGCTTTGTTTTTTACATGTTTCAGGAAACACCATACACTTCTCCCGAGTGGCTGTTGGCAATTTACATCCCGCCCATCAGCATAACAAGGCTCCCAGTTCTCCATGGCCTGTCCTGCCTTTCTGGATTTTATACTTTTTTCAGATGGCCCTTTTGACCGGGGGGAAGTGAGACTTCATTGTAGTGCAGATTTCCTTTGCAAGCTTGCTTGGTTGGCCAAAAAGGGCGTATGCGTTTTTTCCTGAATATATTCAGGAAAAAACGCATACGCCCTTTTTGGCCAAGTGCATCATTGTGGACGTTCTGCCTCTTTTCCTATGCTTTAAATGCAATTCCAGTCTACCTCCTGAAATCGGTTTCCTGCAATTCTGCCCCGCTTTCAAGTCCTCTTGGCAGCCTTACTTCAGTATATTTTTGGACGATAGCTGTCATTTATAACTCTGCAGGTTTGTGAATTACAGTGCCCCTGAGCTCCTTTCTTCAACTCGCTTTCTCGTGAGCTGGCCGCAACACCGCAGGATGGCTTCAGGCCCTAATCTGGTTCCGGCACGGCACGCTGAGCCTTTGGTTAATTCCTCTTCCTGGTGGGAAATGAGAGTTAAATTTGCCCGTCCAGACACCTCCAGCTAGTCTCTCATTGGTTCTCCCTATTCCTGTTCATCTTCCGCAGAAATTGCAAACTGGGCCAAACAGGAGGTTAAAGGCACTGACTCTCCAAGTCGGGAGAGTGATAGTAAAGCGTCTGGAATGTTGCACCCGAGTACCAGGGGACGAAAACTGAGACATATTGGAACACGTCTCCCGATCACACGGTTGATCATACTCTGGGTTCCACATGCATGTTTTAGCTGAAGGAAGAATACCTTAAACCTGGAGAGTTGAGACCCGTGGAATGGGTACCATGCAATATGACTTCAAAGGGTCTTCATTTGCTCACCGAACCTCTCCAATCCTATCACTGCTGCGTTTATGCCCCTGTACACACACTTGATTCTCTTTCAGAGACATAGCAATCCATAGGTTTTAAGATACTTCCTAGTCAGGTACACTCTTAGGCATTTAATATGGGGTGTTGAGTCCATTTCGTTGAGCAAGGAGTAGCTCTTGTCTATTCCATATTTGGCTTAAGGAACTTTATCTGTGCTCATTTCAATCTCTGGTTTTATGCAGCACCCCAACTCACCTTTCCCCTTAAGCAAGCATAAGTTGGTTTTCTAAATTTGAGACCCTGTTCTGTTTTGTAATTCAGTTCCTGTGTAGCCAAGGTTACATTCCGTGTATTAGTGATATCTTATGATGTTTCTTTTTCTGTGTGACTTATTTCAGTTAGAATCATCGTACCTGAATCCACTCATTATGCTGCTACGGGCCTGATGACATAGATTTCATTGCTGAGTGATACTGCATTGTACGTAAGTACCACAACTTCTTTATCCATTTTTCACTTTCTGCGATATTGAACTTGTACCGTAAACGTGGTTCTTGTAAACAGAGCCGTCCCAACCTTTGGGGTGGCTGTGTCTTTTTGATTTTAATTTCCCTAAGCTATAGGACCATAAGTGGAAGTGCCCTAGGCTCTGTTGCTTTGTTTTTTAGATGTTTCAGGAAACACCATACAGTTCTCCCGAGTGGCTGTTGGCAATTTACATCCCGCCCATCAGCATAACAAGGCTCCCAGTTCTCCATGGCCTGTCCTGCCTTTCTGGATTTTACACTTTTTTCAGATGGCCCTTTTGACCGGGGGGAAGTGAGACTTCATTGTAGTGCAGATTTCCTTTGCAAGCTTGCTTGGTTGGCCAAAAAGGGCGTATGCGTTTTTTCCTGAATATATTCAGGAAAAAACGCATACGCCCTTTTTGGCCAAGTGCATCATTGTGGACGTTCTGCCTCGTTTCATATGCTTTAAATGCAATTCCAGTCTACCTCCTGAAATCGGTTTCCTGCAATTCTGCACCGCTTTCAAGTCCTCTTGGCAGCCTACTTCAGTATATTTTTGGACGATAGCTGTCATTTATAACTCTGCAGGTTTGTGAATTACAGTGCCCCTGAGCTCCTTTCTTCAACTCGCTTTCTCGTGAGCTGGCCGCAACACCGCAGGATTGCTTCAGGCCCTAATCTGGTTCCGGCACGGCACGTTGAACCTTTGGTTAATTCCTCTTCCTGGTGGGAAATGAGAGTTAAATTTGCCCGTCCAGACACCTCCAGCTAGTCTGTCATTGGTTCTCCCTATTCCTGTTCATCTTCCGCAGAAATTGCAAACTGGGCCAAACGGGAGGTTAAAGGCACTGACTCTCCAAGTCGGGAGAGTGTTAGTAAAGCGTCTGGAATGTTGCACCCGAGTACCAGGGGACGATAACTGAGACATATTGGAACACGTCTCCCGATCACACGGTTGATCATACTCTGGGTTCCACATGCATGTTTTAGCTGAAGGAAGAATACATTAAACCTTGAGAGTTGAGACCCGTGGAATGGGTACCATGCAATATGACTTCAAAGGGTCTTCATTTGCTCACCGAACCTCTCCAGTCCTATCACTGCTGCGTTTATGCCCCTGTACACACGCTTGATTCTCTTTCGGAGACATAGCAATCCATAGGTTGTAAGATACTTACTAGTCAGGTACATTCTTAGGCGTTTAATATGGGGTGTTGAGTCCATTTCGTTGAGCAAGGAGTAGCTCTTGTCTATTCCATATTTGGCTTAAGGAACTTTATCTGTGCTCATTTCAATCTCTGGTTTTATGCAGCACCCCAACTCACCTTTCCCCTTAAGCAAGCATAAGTTGGGTTTCTAAATTTGAGACCCTGTTCTGTTTTGTAATTCAGTTCCTGTGTAGCCAAGTTTACATTCCGTGTATTAGTGATATCTTATGATGTTTCTTTTTCTGTGTGACTTATTTCAGTTAGAATCATCATACCTGAATCCACTCATTATGCTGCTACGGGCCTGATGACATAGATTTCATTGCTTAGTGATACTGCATTGTACGTAAGTACCACAACTTCTTTATCCATTTTTCACTTTCTGCGATATTGAACTTGTACCGTAAACCATGTTCTTGTAAACAGAGCCGTCCCAACCTTTGGGGTGGCTGTGTCTTTTTTATTTTAATTTCCCTAAGCTATAGGACCATAAGTGGAAGTGCCCTAGGCTCTGTTGCTTTGTTTTTTAGATGTTTCAGGAAGCACCATACACTTCTCCCGAGTGGCTGTTGGCAATTTACATCCCGCCCATCAGCATAACAAGGCTCCCAGTTCTCCATGGCCTGTCCTGCCTTTCTGGATTTTACACTTTTTTCAGATGGCCCTTTTGACCGGGGGGATGTGAGACTTCATTGTAGTGCAGATTTCCTTTGCAAGCTTGCTTGGTTGGCCAAAAAGGGCGTATGCATTTTTTCCTGAATATATTCAGGAAAAAACGCATACGCCCTTTTTGGCCAAGTGCATCATTGTGGACGTTCTGCCTCTTTTCCTATGCTTTAAATGCAATTCCAGTCTACCTCCTGAAATCGGTTTCCTGCAATTCTGCCCCGCTTTCAAGTCCTCTTGGCAGCCTTACTTCAGTATATTTTTGGACGATAGCTGTCATTTATAACTCTGCAGGTTTGTGAATTACAGTGCCCCTGAGCTCCTTTCTTCAACTCGCTTTCTCGTGAGCTGGCCGCAACACCGCAGGATTGCTTCAGGCCCTAATCTGGTTCCGGCACGGCACGCTGACCCTTTGGTTAATTCCTCTTCCTGGTGGCAAATGAGAGTTAAATTTGCCCGTCCAGACACCTCCAGCTAGTCTCTCATTGGTTCTCCCTATTCCTGTTCATCTTCCGCAGAAATTGCAAACTGGGCCAAACAGGAGGTTAAAGGCACTGACTCTCCAAGTCGGGAGAGTGTTAGTAAAGCGTCTGGAATGTTGCACCCGAGTACCAGGGGACGATAACTGAGACATATTGCAACACGTCTCCCGATCACACGGTTGATCATACTCTGGGTTCCACATGCATGTTTTAGCTGAAGGAAGAATACATTAAACCTGGAGAGTTGAGACCCGTGGAATGGGTACCATGCAATATGACTTCAAAGGTTCTTCATTTGCTCACCGAACCTCTCCACTCCTATCACTGCTGCGTTTATGACCCTGTACACACGCTTGATTCTCTTTCAGAGACATAGCAATCCATAGGTTTTAAGATACTTCCTAGTCAGGTACATTCTTAGGCGTTTAATATGGGGTGTTGAGTCCATTTCGTTGAGCAAGGAGTAGCTCTGGTCTATTCCATATTTGGCTTAAGGAACTTTATCTGTGCTCATTTCAATCTCTGGTTTTATGCAGCACCCCAACTCACCTTTCCCCTTAAGCAAGCATAAGTTGGGTTTCTAAATTTGAGACCCTGTTCTGTTTTGTAATTCAGTTCCTGTGTAGCCAAGTTTACATTCCGTGTATTAGTGATATCTTATGATGTTTCTTTTTCTGTGTGACTTATTTCAGTTAGAATCATCATACCTGAATCCACTCATTATGCTGCTACGGGCCTGATGACATAGATTTCCTTGCTGAGTGATACTGCATTGTACGTAAGTACCACAACTTCTTTATCCATTTTTCACTTTCTGCGATATTGAACTTGTACCGTAAACGTGGTTCTTGTAAACACAGCCGTGCCAAACTTTGGGGTGGCTGTGTCTTTTTGATTTTAATTTCCCTAAGCTATAGGACCATAAGTGGAAGTGCCCTAGGCTCTGTTGCTTTGTTTTTTAGATGTTTCAGGAAGCACCATACACTTCTCCCGAGTGGCTGTTGGCAATTTACATCCCGCCCATCAGCATAACAAGGCTCCCAGTTCTCCATGGCCTGTCCTGCCTTTCTGGATTTTACACTTTTTTCAGATGGCCCTTTTGACCGGGGGGAAGTGAGACTTCATTGTAGTGCAGATTTCCTTTGCAAGCTTGCTTGGTTGGCCAAAAAGGGCGTATGCGTTTTTTCCTGAATATATTCAGGAAAAAACGCATACGCCCTTTTTGGCTAAGTGCATCATTGTGGACGTTCTGCCTCTTTTCCTATGCTTTAAATGCAATTCCAGTCTACCTCCTGAAATCGGTTTCCTGCAATTCTGCCCCGCTTTCAAGTCCTCTTGGCAGCCTTACTTCAGTATATTTTTGGACGATAGCTGTCATTTATAACTCTGCAGTTTTGTGAATTACAGTGCCCCTGAGCTCCTTTCTTCAAGTCGCTTTCTTGTGAGCTGGCCGCAACACCGCAGGATTGCTTCAGGCCCTAATCTGGTTCCGGCACAGCACGCTGAGCCTTTGGTTAATTCCTCTTCCTGGTGGGAAATGAGAGTTAAATTTGCCCATCCAGACACCTCCATCTAGTCTGTCATTGGTTCTCCCTATTCCTGTTCATCTTCCGCAGAAATTGCAAACTGGGCCAAACAGGAGGTTAAAGGCACTGACTCTCCAAGTCGGGAGAGTGTTAGTAAAGCTTCTGGAATGTTGCACCCGAGTACCAGGGGACGAAAACTGAGACATATTGGAACACGTCTCCCGATCACAGGGTTGATCATATATTGGGTTCCACATGCATGTTTTAGCTGAAGGAAGAATACCTTAAACCTGGAGAGTTGAGACCCGTGGAATGGGTACCATGCAATATGACTTCAAAGGGTCTTCATTTGCTCACCGAACCTCTCCAGTCCTATCACTGCTGCGTTTATGCCCCTGTACACACGCTTGATTGTCTTTCGGAGACATAGCAATCCATAGGTTTTAAGATACTTCCTAGTCAGGTACATTCTTAGGCGTTTAATATGGGGTGTTGAGTCCATTTCGTTGAGCAAGGAGTAGCTCTTGTCTATTCCATATTTGGCTTAAGGAACTTTATCTGTGCTCATTTCAATCTCTGGTTTTATGCAGCACCCCAACTCACCTTTCCCCTTAAGCAAGCATAAGTTGGGTTTCTAAATTTGAGACCCTGTTCTGTTTTGTAATTCAGTTCCTGTGTAGCCAAGGTTACATTCCGTGTATTAGTGATATCTTATGATGTTTCTTTTTCTGTGTGACTTATTTCAGTTAGAATCATCATACCTGAATCCACTCATTATGCTGCTACGGGCCTGATGACATAGATTTCCTTGCTGAGTGATACTGCATTGTACGTAAGTACCACAACTTCTTTATCCATTTTTCACTTTCTGCGATATTGAACTTGTACCGTAAACCAGGTTCTTGTAAACAGAGCCGTCCCAACCTTTGGGGTGGCTGTGTCTTTTTGATTTTAATTTCCCTAAGCTATAGGACCATAAGTGGAAGTGCCCTAGGCTCTGTTGCTTTGTTTTTTAGATGTTTCAGGAAGCACCATACACTTCTCCCGAGTGGCTGTTGGCAATTTACATCCCGCCCATCAGCATAACAAGGCTCCCAGTTCTCCATGGCCTGTCCTGCCTTTCTGGATTTTACACTTTTTTCAGATGGCCCTTTTGACCGGGGGGAAGTGAGACTTCATTGTAGTGCAGATTTCCTTTGCAAGCTTGCTTGGTTGGCCAAAAAGGGCGTATGCGTTTTTTCCTGAATATATTCAGGAAAAAACGCATACGCCCTTTTTGGCCAAGTGCATCATTGTGGACGTTCTGCCTCTTTTCCTATGCTTTAAATGCAATTCCAGTCTACCTCCTGAAATCGGTTTCCTGCAATTCTGCCCCGCTTTCAAGTCCTCTTGGCAGCCTTACTTCAGTATATTTTTGGACGATAGCTGTCATTTATAACTCTGCAGGTTTGTGAATTACAGTGCCCCTGAGCTCCTTTCTTCAACTCGCTTTCTCGTGAGCTGGCCGCAACACCGCAGGATTGCTTCAGGCCCTAATCTGGTTCCGGCACGGCACGCTGAGCCTTTGGTTAATTCCTCTTCCTGGTGGCAAATGAGAGTTAAATTTGCCCGTCCAGACACCTCCAGCTAGTCTCTCATTGGTTCTCCCTATTCCTGTTCATCTTCCGCAGAAATTGCAAACTGGGCCAAACAGGAGGTTAAAGGCACTGACTCTCCAAGTCGGGAGAGTGTTAGTAAAGCGTCTGGAATGTTGCACCCGAGTACCAGGGGACGATAACTGAGACATATTGCAACACGTCTCCCGATCACACGGTTGATCATACTCTGGGTTCCACATGCATGTTTTAGCTGAAGGAAGAATACATTAAACCTGGAGAGTTGAGACCCGTGGAATGGGTACCATGCAATATGACTTCAAAGGGTCTTCATTTGCTCACCGAACCTCTCCACTCCTATCACTGCTGCGTTTATGCCCCTGTACACACGCTTGATTCTCTTTCAGAGACCTAGCAATCCATAGGTTTTAAGATACTTACTAGTCAGGTACAGTCTTAGGCGTTTAATATGGGGTGTTGAGTCCATTTCGTTGAGCAAGGAGTAGCTCTTGTCTATTCCATATTTGGCTTAAGGAACTTTATCTGTGCTCATTTCAATCTCTGGTTTTATGCAGCACCCCAACTCACCTTTCCCCTTAAGCAAGCATAAGTTGGGTTTCTAAATTTGAGACCCTGTTCTGTTTTGTAATTCAGTTCCTGTGTAGCCAAGTTTACATTCCGTGTATTAGTGATATCTTATGATGTTTCTTTTTCTGTGTGACTTATTTCAGTTAGAATCATCATACCTGAATCCACTCATTATGCTGCTACGGGCCTGATGACATAGATTTCCTTGCTGAGTGATACTGCATTGTACGTAAGTACCACAACTTCTTTATCCATTTTTCACTTTCTGCGATATTGAACTTGTACCGTAAACCAGGTTCTTGTAAACAGAGCCGTCCCAACCTTTGGGGTGGCTGTGTCTTTTTGATTTTAATTTCCCTAAGCTATAGGACCATAAGTGGAAGTGCCCTAGGCTCTGTTGCTTTGTTTTTTAGATGTTTCAGGAAGCACCATACACTTCTCCCGAGTGGCTGTTGGCAATTTACATCCCGCCCATCAGCATAACAAGGCTCCCAGTTCTCCATGGCCTGTCCTGCCTTTCTGGATTTTACACTTTTTTCAGATGGCCCTTTTGACCGGGGGGAAGTGAGACTTCATTGTAGTGCAGATTTCCTTTGCAAGCTTGCTTGGTTGGCCAAAAAGGGCGTATGCGTTTTTTCCTGAATATATTCAGGAAAAAACGCATACGCCCTTTTTGGCCAAGTGCATCATTGTGGACGTTCTGCCTCTTTTCCTATGCTTTAAATGCAATTCCAGTCTACCTCCTGAAATCGGTTTCCTGCAATTCTGCCCCGCTTTCAAGTCCTCTTGGCAGCCTTACTTCAGTATATTTTTGGACGATAGCTGTCATTTATAACTCTGCAGGTTTGTGAATTACAGTGCCCCTGAGCTCCTTTCTTCAACTCGCTTTCTCGTGAGCTGGCCGCAACACCGCAGGATTGCTTCAGGCCCTAATCTGGTTCCGGCACGGCACGCTGAGCCTTTGGTTAATTCCTCTTCCTGGTGGCAAATGAGAGTTAAATTTGCCCGTCCAGACACCTCCAGCTAGTCTCTCATTGGTTCTCCCTATTCCTGTTCATCTTCCGCAGAAATTGCAAACTGGGCCAAACAGGAGGTTAAAGGCACTGACTCTCCAAGTCGGGAGAGTGTTAGTAAAGCGTCTGGAATGTTGCACCCGAGTACCAGGGGACGATAACTGAGACATATTGCAACACGTCTCCCGATCACACGGTTGATCATACTCTGGGTTCCACATGCATGTTTTAGCTGAAGGAAGAATACATTAAACCTGGAGAGTTGAGACCCGTGGAATGGGTACCATGCAATATGACTTCAAAGGTTCTTCATTTGCTCACCGAACCTCTCCACTCCTATCACTGCTGCGTTTATGCCCCTGTACACACGCTTGATTCTCTTTCAGAGACATAGCAATCCATAGGTTTTAAGATACTTCCTAGTCAGGTACATTCTTAGGCGTTTAATATGGGGTGTTGAGTCCATTTCGTTGAGCAAGGAGTAGCTCTGGTCTATTCCATATTTGGCTTAAGGAACTTTATCTGTGCTCATTTCAATCTCTGGTTTTATGCAGCACCCCAACTCACCTTTCCTCTTAAGCAAGCATAAGTTGGGTTTCTAAATTTGAGACCCTGTTCTGTTTTGTAATTCAGTTCCTGTGTAGCCAAGTTTACATTCCGTGTATTAGTGATATCTTATGATGTTTCTTTTTCTGTGTTACTTATTTCAGTTAGAATCATCATACCTGAATCCACTCATTATGCTGCTACGGGCCTGATGACATAGATTTCCTTGCTGAGTGATACTGCATTGTACGTAAGTACCACAACTTCTTTATCCATTTTTCACTTTCTGCGATATTGAACTTGTACCGTAAACGTGGTTCTTGTAAACACAGCCGTGCCAAACTTTGGGGTGGCTGTGTCTTTTTGATTTTAATTTCCCTAAGCTATAGGACCATAAGTGGAAGTGCCCTAGGCTCTGTTGCTTTGTTTTTTAGATGTTTCAGGAAGCACCATACACTTCTCCCGAGTGGCTGTTGGCAATTTACATCCCGCCCATCAGCATAACAAGGCTCCCAGTTCTCCATGGCCTGTCCTGCCTTTCTGGATTTTACACTTTTTTCAGATGGCCCATTTGACCGGGGGGAAGTGAGACTTCATTGTAGTGCAGATTTCCTTTGCAAGCTTGCTTGGTTGGCCAAAAAGGGCGTATGCGTTTTTTCCTGAATATATTCAGGAAAAAACGCATACGCCCTTTTTGGCCAAGTGCATCATTGTGGACGTTCTGCCTCTTTTCCTATGCTTTCAATGCAATTCCAGTCTACCTCCTGAAATCGGTTTCCTGCAATTCTGCCCCGCTTTCAAGTCCTCTTGGCAGCCTTACTTCAGTATATTTTTGGACGATAGCTGTCATTTATAACTCTGCAGTTTTGTGAATTACAGTGCCCCTGAGCTCCTTTCTTCAAGTCGCTTTCTTGTGAGCTGGCCGCAACACCGCAGGATTGCTTCAGGCCCTAATCTGCTTCCGGCACAGCACGCTGAGCCTTTGGTTAATTCCTCTTCCTGGTGGGAAATGAGAGTTAAATTTGCCCATCCAGACACCTCCATCTAGTCTGTCATTGGTTCTCCCTATTCCTGTTCATCTTCCGCAGAAATTGCAAACTGGGCCAAACAGGAGGTTAAAGGCACTGACTCTCCAAGTCGGGAGAGTGTTAGTAAAGCTTCTGGAATGTTGCACCCGAGTACCAGGGGACGAAAACTGAGACATATTGGAACACGTCTCCCGATCACAGGGTTGATCATATATTGGGTTCCACATGCATGTTTTAGCTGAAGGAAGAATACCTTAAACCTGGAGAGTTGAGACCCGTGGAATGGGTACCATGCAATATGACTTCAAAGGGTCTTCATTTGCTCACCGAACCTCTCCAGTCCTATCACTGCTGCGTTTATGCCCCTGTACACACGCTTGATTCTCTTTCGGAGACATAGCAATCCATAGGTTTTAAGATACTTCCTAGTCAGGTACATTCTTAGGCGTTTAATATGGGGTGTTGAGTCCATTTCGTTGAGCAAGGAGTAGCTCTTGTCTATTCCATATTTGGCTTAAGGAACTTTATCTGTGCTCATTTCAATCTCTGGTTTTATGCAGCACCCCAACTCACCTTTCCCCTTAAGCAAGCATAAGTTGGGTTTCTAAATTTGAGACCCTGTTCTGTTTTGTAATTCAGTTCCTGTGTAGCCAAGTTTACATTCCGTGTATTAGTGATATCTTATGATGTTTCTTTTTCTGTGTGACTTATTTCAGTTAGAATCATCATACCTGAATCCACTCATTATGCTGCTACGGGCCTGATGACATAGATTTCCTTGCTGAGTGATACTGCATTGTACGTAAGTACCAAAACTTCTTTATCCATTTTTCACTTTCTGCGATATTGAACTTGTACCGTAAACCAGGTTCTTGTAAACAGAGCCATCCCAACCTTTGGGGTGGCTGTGTCTTTTTGATTTTAATTTCCCTAAGCTATAGGACCATAAGTGGAAGTGCCCTAGGCTCTGTTTCTTTGTTTTTTAGATGTTTAAGGAAGCATCATACACTTCTCCCGAGTGGCTGTTGGCAATTTACATCCCGCCCATCAGCATAACAAGGCTCCCAGTTCTCCATGGCCTGTCCTGCCTTTCTGGATTTTATACTTTTTTCAGATGGCCCTTTTGACCGGGGGGAAGTGAGACTTCATTGTAGTGCAGATTTCCTTTGCAAGCTTGCTTGGTTGGCCAAAAAGGGCGTATGCGTTTTTTCCTGAATATATTCAGGAAAAAACGCATACGCCCTTTTTGGCCAAGTGCATCATTGTGGACGTTCTGCCTCTTTTCCTATGCTTTAAATGCAATTCCAGTCTACCTCCTGAAATCGGTTTCCTGCAATTCTGCCCCGCTTTCAAGTCCTCTTGGCAGCCTTACTTCAGTATATTTTTGGACGATAGCTGTCATTTATAACTCTGCAGGTTTGTGAATTACAGTGCCCCTGAGCTCCTTTCTTCAACTCGCTTTCTCGTGAGCTGGCCGCAACACCGCAGGATGGCTTCAGGCCCTAATCTGGTTCCGGCACGGCACGCTGAGCCTTTGGTTAATTCCTCTTCCTGGTGGGAAATGAGAGTTAAATTTGCCCGTCCAGACACCTCCAGCTAGTCTCTCATTGGTTCTCCCTATTCCTGTTCATCTTCCGCAGAAATTGCAAACTGGGCCAAACAGGAGGTTAAAGGCACTGACTCTCCAAGTCGGGAGAGTGATAGTAAAGCGTCTGGAATGTTGCACCCGAGTACCAGGGGACGAAAACTGAGACATATTGGAACACGTCTCCCGATCACACGGTTGATCATACTCTGGGTTCCACATGCATGTTTTAGCTGAAGGAAGAATACCTTAAACCTGGAGAGTTGAGACCCGTGGAATGGGTACCATGCAATATGACTTCAAAGGGTCTTCATTTGCTCACCGAACCTCTCCAATCCTATCACTGCTGCGTTTATGCCCCTGTACACACACTTGATTCTCTTTCAGAGACATAGCAATCCATAGGTTTTAAGATACTTCCTAGTCAGGTACACTCTTAGGCATTTAATATGGGGTGTTGAGTCCATTTCGTTGAGCAAGGAGTAGCTCTTGTCTATTCCATATTTGGCTTAAGGAACTTTATCTGTGCTCATTTCAATCTCTGGTTTTATGCAGCACCCCAACTCACCTTTCCCCTTAAGCAAGCATAAGTTGGTTTTCTAAATTTGAGACCCTGTTCTGTTTTGTAATTCAGTTCCTGTGTAGCCAAGGTTACATTCCGTGTATTAGTGATATCTTATGATGTTTCTTTTTCTGTGTGACTTATTTCAGTTAGAATCATCGTACCTGAATCCACTCATTATGCTGCTACGGGCCTGATGACATAGATTTCATTGCTGAGTGATACTGCATTGTACGTAAGTACCACAACTTCTTTATCCATTTTTCACTTTCTGCGATATTGAACTTGTACCGTAAACGTGGTTCTTGTAAACAGAGCCGTCCCAACCTTTGGGGTGGCTGTGTCTTTTTGATTTTAATTTCCCTAAGCTATAGGACCATAAGTGGAAGTGCCCTAGGCTCTGTTGCTTTGTTTTTTAGATGTTTCAGGAAACACCATACAGTTCTCCCGAGTGGCTGTTGGCAATTTACATCCCGCCCATCAGCATAACAAGGCTCCCAGTTCTCCATGGCCTGTCCTGCCTTTCTGGATTTTACACTTTTTTCAGATGGCCCTTTTGACCGGGGGGAAGTGAGACTTCATTGTAGTGCAGATTTCCTTTGCAAGCTTGCTTGGTTGGCCAAAAAGGGCGTATGCGTTTTTTCCTGAATATATTCAGGAAAAAACGCATACGCCCTTTTTGGCCAAGTGCATCATTGTGGACGTTCTGCCTCGTTTCATATGCTTTAAATGCAATTCCAGTCTACCTCCTGAAATCGGTTTCCTGCAATTCTGCACCGCTTTCAAGTCCTCTTGGCAGCCTACTTCAGTATATTTTTGGACGATAGCTGTCATTTATAACTCTGCAGGTTTGTGAATTACAGTGCCCCTGAGCTCCTTTCTTCAACTCGCTTTCTCGTGAGCTGGCCGCAACACCGCAGGATTGCTTCAGGCCCTAATCTGGTTCCGGCACGGCACGTTGAACCTTTGGTTAATTCCTCTTCCTGGTGGGAAATGAGAGTTAAATTTGCCCGTCCAGACACCTCCAGCTAGTCTGTCATTGGTTCTCCCTATTCCTGTTCATCTTCCGCAGAAATTGCAAACTGGGCCAAACGGGAGGTTAAAGGCACTGACTCTCCAAGTCGGGAGAGTGTTAGTAAAGCGTCTGGAATGTTGCACCCGAGTACCAGGGGACGATAACTGAGACATATTGGAACACGTCTCCCGATCACACGGTTGATCATACTCTGGGTTCCACATGCATGTTTTAGCTGAAGGAAGAATACATTAAACCTTGAGAGTTGAGACCCGTGGAATGGGTACCATGCAATATGACTTCAAAGGGTCTTCATTTGCTCACCGAACCTCTCCAGTCCTATCACTGCTGCGTTTATGCCCCTGTACACACGCTTGATTCTCTTTCGGAGACATAGCAATCCATAGGTTGTAAGATACTTACTAGTCAGGTACATTCTTAGGCGTTTAATATGGGGTGTTGAGTCCATTTCGTTGAGCAAGGAGTAGCTCTTGTCTATTCCATATTTGGCTTAAGGAACTTTATCTGTGCTCATTTCAATCTCTGGTTTTATGCAGCACCCCAACTCACCTTTCCCCTTAAGCAAGCATAAGTTGGGTTTCTAAATTTGAGACCCTGTTCTGTTTTGTAATTCAGTTCCTGTGTAGCCAAGTTTACATTCCGTGTATTAGTGATATCTTATGATGTTTCTTTTTCTGTGTGACTTATTTCAGTTAGAATCATCATACCTGAATCCACTCATTATGCTGCTACGGGCCTGATGACATAGATTTCATTGCTTAGTGATACTGCATTGTACGTAAGTACCACAACTTCTTTATCCATTTTTCACTTTCTGCGATATTGAACTTGTACCGTAAACCATGTTCTTGTAAACAGAGCCGTCCCAACCTTTGGGGTGGCTGTGTCTTTTTTATTTTAATTTCCCTAAGCTATAGGACCATAAGTGGAAGTGCCCTAGGCTCTGTTGCTTTGTTTTTTAGATGTTTCAGGAAGCACCATACACTTCTCCCGAGTGGCTGTTGGCAATTTACATCCCGCCCATCAGCATAACAAGGCTCCCAGTTCTCCATGGCCTGTCCTGCCTTTCTGGATTTTACACTTTTTTCAGATGGCCCTTTTGACCGGGGGGATGTGAGACTTCATTGTAGTGCAGATTTCCTTTGCAAGCTTGCTTGGTTGGCCAAAAAGGGCGTATGCATTTTTTCCTGAATATATTCAGGAAAAAACGCATACGCCCTTTTTGGCCAAGTGCATCATTGTGGACGTTCTGCCTCTTTTCCTATGCTTTAAATGCAATTCCAGTCTACCTCCTGAAATCGGTTTCCTGCAATTCTGCCCCGCTTTCAAGTCCTCTTGGCAGCCTTACTTCAGTATATTTTTGGACGATAGCTGTCATTTATAACTCTGCAGGTTTGTGAATTACAGTGCCCCTGAGCTCCTTTCTTCAACTCGCTTTCTCGTGAGCTGGCCGCAACACCGCAGGATTGCTTCAGGCCCTAATCTGGTTCCGGCACGGCACGCTGACCCTTTGGTTAATTCCTCTTCC
The DNA here is from genome assembly GCF_949774975.1 of Lagenorhynchus albirostris. Lineage (NCBI taxonomy): Eukaryota > Metazoa > Chordata > Mammalia > Artiodactyla > Delphinidae > Lagenorhynchus > Lagenorhynchus albirostris. Next base: position 1,856,434 of record NW_026783575.1, on the reverse strand, counting down.
TGGTGGCAAATGAGAGTTAAATTTGCCCGTCCAGACACCTCCAGCTAGTCTCTCATTGGTTCTCCCTATTCCTGTTCATCTTCCGCAGAAATTGCAAACTGGGCCAAACAGGAGGTTAAAGGCACTGACTCTCCAAGTCGGGAGAGTGTTAGTAAAGCGTCTGGAATGTTGCACCCGAGTACCAGGGGACGATAACTGAGACATATTGCAACACGTCTCCCGATCACACGGTTGATCATACTCTGGGTTCCACATGCATGTTTTAGCTGAAGGAAGAATACATTAAACCTGGAGAGTTGAGACCCGTGGAATGGGTACCATGCAATATGACTTCAAAGGTTCTTCATTTGCTCACCGAACCTCTCCACTCCTATCACTGCTGCGTTTATGACCCTGTACACACGCTTGATTCTCTTTCAGAGACATAGCAATCCATAGGTTTTAAGATACTTCCTAGTCAGGTACATTCTTAGGCGTTTAATATGGGGTGTTGAGTCCATTTCGTTGAGCAAGGAGTAGCTCTGGTCTATTCCATATTTGGCTTAAGGAACTTTATCTGTGCTCATTTCAATCTCTGGTTTTATGCAGCACCCCAACTCACCTTTCCCCTTAAGCAAGCATAAGTTGGGTTTCTAAATTTGAGACCCTGTTCTGTTTTGTAATTCAGTTCCTGTGTAGCCAAGTTTACATTCCGTGTATTAGTGATATCTTATGATGTTTCTTTTTCTGTGTGACTTATTTCAGTTAGAATCATCATACCTGAATCCACTCATTATGCTGCTACGGGCCTGATGACATAGATTTCCTTGCTGAGTGATACTGCATTGTACGTAAGTACCACAACTTCTTTATCCATTTTTCACTTTCTGCGATATTGAACTTGTACCGTAAACGTGGTTCTTGTAAACACAGCCGTGCCAAACTTTGGGGTGGCTGTGTCTTTTTGATTTTAATTTCCCTAAGCTATAGGACCATAAGTGGAAGTGCCCTAGGCTCTGTTGCTTTGTTTTTTAGATGTTTCAGGAAGCACCATACACTTCTCCCGAGTGGCTGTTGGCAATTTACATCCCGCCCATCAGCATAACAAGGCTCCCAGTTCTCCATGGCCTGTCCTGCCTTTCTGGATTTTACACTTTTTTCAGATGGCCCTTTTGACCGGGGGGAAGTGAGACTTCATTGTAGTGCAGATTTCCTTTGCAAGCTTGCTTGGTTGGCCAAAAAGGGCGTATGCGTTTTTTCCTGAATATATTCAGGAAAAAACGCATACGCCCTTTTTGGCTAAGTGCATCATTGTGGACGTTCTGCCTCTTTTCCTATGCTTTAAATGCAATTCCAGTCTACCTCCTGAAATCGGTTTCCTGCAATTCTGCCCCGCTTTCAAGTCCTCTTGGCAGCCTTACTTCAGTATATTTTTGGACGATAGCTGTCATTTATAACTCTGCAGTTTTGTGAATTACAGTGCCCCTGAGCTCCTTTCTTCAAGTCGCTTTCTTGTGAGCTGGCCGCAACACCGCAGGATTGCTTCAGGCCCTAATCTGGTTCCGGCACAGCACGCTGAGCCTTTGGTTAATTCCTCTTCCTGGTGGGAAATGAGAGTTAAATTTGCCCATCCAGACACCTCCATCTAGTCTGTCATTGGTTCTCCCTATTCCTGTTCATCTTCCGCAGAAATTGCAAACTGGGCCAAACAGGAGGTTAAAGGCACTGACTCTCCAAGTCGGGAGAGTGTTAGTAAAGCTTCTGGAATGTTGCACCCGAGTACCAGGGGACGAAAACTGAGACATATTGGAACACGTCTCCCGATCACAGGGTTGATCATATATTGGGTTCCACATGCATGTTTTAGCTGAAGGAAGAATACCTTAAACCTGGAGAGTTGAGACCCGTGGAATGGGTACCATGCAATATGACTTCAAAGGGTCTTCATTTGCTCACCGAACCTCTCCAGTCCTATCACTGCTGCGTTTATGCCCCTGTACACACGCTTGATTGTCTTTCGGAGACATAGCAATCCATAGGTTTTAAGATACTTCCTAGTCAGGTACATTCTTAGGCGTTTAATATGGGGTGTTGAGTCCATTTCGTTGAGCAAGGAGTAGCTCTTGTCTATTCCATATTTGGCTTAAGGAACTTTATCTGTGCTCATTTCAATCTCTGGTTTTATGCAGCACCCCAACTCACCTTTCCCCTTAAGCAAGCATAAGTTGGGTTTCTAAATTTGAGACCCTGTTCTGTTTTGTAATTCAGTTCCTGTGTAGCCAAGGTTACATTCCGTGTATTAGTGATATCTTATGATGTTTCTTTTTCTGTGTGACTTATTTCAGTTAGAATCATCATACCTGAATCCACTCATTATGCTGCTACGGGCCTGATGACATAGATTTCCTTGCTGAGTGATACTGCATTGTACGTAAGTACCACAACTTCTTTATCCATTTTTCACTTTCTGCGATATTGAACTTGTACCGTAAACCAGGTTCTTGTAAACAGAGCCGTCCCAACCTTTGGGGTGGCTGTGTCTTTTTGATTTTAATTTCCCTAAGCTATAGGACCATAAGTGGAAGTGCCCTAGGCTCTGTTGCTTTGTTTTTTAGATGTTTCAGGAAGCACCATACACTTCTCCCGAGTGGCTGTTGGCAATTTACATCCCGCCCATCAGCATAACAAGGCTCCCAGTTCTCCATGGCCTGTCCTGCCTTTCTGGATTTTACACTTTTTTCAGATGGCCCTTTTGACCGGGGGGAAGTGAGACTTCATTGTAGTGCAGATTTCCTTTGCAAGCTTGCTTGGTTGGCCAAAAAGGGCGTATGCGTTTTTTCCTGAATATATTCAGGAAAAAACGCATACGCCCTTTTTGGCCAAGTGCATCATTGTGGACGTTCTGCCTCTTTTCCTATGCTTTAAATGCAATTCCAGTCTACCTCCTGAAATCGGTTTCCTGCAATTCTGCCCCGCTTTCAAGTCCTCTTGGCAGCCTTACTTCAGTATATTTTTGGACGATAGCTGTCATTTATAACTCTGCAGGTTTGTGAATTACAGTGCCCCTGAGCTCCTTTCTTCAACTCGCTTTCTCGTGAGCTGGCCGCAACACCGCAGGATTGCTTCAGGCCCTAATCTGGTTCCGGCACGGCACGCTGACCCTTTGGTTAATTCCTCTTCCTGGTGGCAAATGAGAGTTAAATTTGCCCGTCCAGACACCTCCAGCTAGTCTCTCATTGGTTCTCCCTATTCCTGTTCATCTTCCGCAGAAATTGCAAACTGGGCCAAACAGGAGGTTAAAGGCACTGACTCTCCAAGTCGGGAGAGTGTTAGTAAAGCGTCTGGAATGTTGCACCCGAGTACCAGGGGACGATAACTGAGACATATTGCAACACGTCTCCCGATCACACGGTTGATCATACTCTGGGTTCCACATGCATGTTTTAGCTGAAGGAAGAATACATTAAACCTGGAGAGTTGAGACCCGTGGAATGGGTACCATGCAATATGACTTCAAAGGGTCTTCATTTGCTCACCGAACCTCTCCACTCCTATCACTGCTGCGTTTATGCCCCTGTACACACGCTTGATTCTCTTTCAGAGACCTAGCAATCCATAGGTTTTAAGATACTTACTAGTCAGGTACAGTCTTAGGCGTTTAATATGGGGTGTTGAGTCCATTTCGTTGAGCAAGGAGTAGCTCTTGTCTATTCCATATTTGGCTTAAGGAACTTTATCTGTGCTCATTTCAATCTCTGGTTTTATGCAGCACCCCAACTCACCTTTCCCCTTAAGCAAGCATAAGTTGGGTTTCTAAATTTGAGACCCTGTTCTGTTTTGTAATTCAGTTCCTGTGTAGCCAAGTTTACATTCCGTGTATTAGTGATATCTTATGATGTTTCTTTTTCTGTGTGACTTATTTCAGTTAGAATCATCATACCTGAATCCACTCATTATGCTGCTACGGGCCTGATGACATAGATTTCCTTGCTGAGTGATACTGCATTGTACGTAAGTACCACAACTTCTTTATCCATTTTTCACTTTCTGCGATATTGAACTTGTACCGTAAACCAGGTTCTTGTAAACAGAGCCGTCCCAACCTTTGGGGTGGCTGTGTCTTTTTGATTTTAATTTCCCTAAGCTATAGGACCATAAGTGGAAGTGCCCTAGGCTCTGTTGCTTTGTTTTTTAGATGTTTCAGGAAGCACCATACACTTCTCCCGAGTGGCTGTTGGCAATTTACATCCCGCCCATCAGCATAACAAGGCTCCCAGTTCTCCATGGCCTGTCCTGCCTTTCTGGATTTTACACTTTTTTCAGATGGCCCTTTTGACCGGGGGGAAGTGAGACTTCATTGTAGTGCAGATTTCCTTTGCAAGCTTGCTTGGTTGGCCAAAAAGGGCGTATGCGTTTTTTCCTGAATATATTCAGGAAAAAACGCATACGCCCTTTTTGGCCAAGTGCATCATTGTGGACGTTCTGCCTCTTTTCCTATGCTTTAAATGCAATTCCAGTCTACCTCCTGAAATCGGTTTCCTGCAATTCTGCCCCGCTTTCAAGTCCTCTTGGCAGCCTTACTTCAGTATATTTTTGGACGATAGCTGTCATTTATAACTCTGCAGGTTTGTGAATTACAGTGCCCCTGAGCTCCTTTCTTCAACTCGCTTTCTCGTGAGCTGGCCGCAACACCGCAGGATTGCTTCAGGCCCTAATCTGGTTCCGGCACGGCACGCTGAGCCTTTGGTTAATTCCTCTTCCTGGTGGCAAATGAGAGTTAAATTTGCCCGTCCAGACACCTCCAGCTAGTCTCTCATTGGTTCTCCCTATTCCTGTTCATCTTCCGCAGAAATTGCAAACTGGGCCAAACAGGAGGTTAAAGGCACTGACTCTCCAAGTCGGGAGAGTGTTAGTAAAGCGTCTGGAATGTTGCACCCGAGTACCAGGGGACGATAACTGAGACATATTGCAACACGTCTCCCGATCACACGGTTGATCATACTCTGGGTTCCACATGCATGTTTTAGCTGAAGGAAGAATACATTAAACCTGGAGAGTTGAGACCCGTGGAATGGGTACCATGCAATATGACTTCAAAGGTTCTTCATTTGCTCACCGAACCTCTCCACTCCTATCACTGCTGCGTTTATGCCCCTGTACACACGCTTGATTCTCTTTCAGAGACATAGCAATCCATAGGTTTTAAGATACTTCCTAGTCAGGTACATTCTTAGGCGTTTAATATGGGGTGTTGAGTCCATTTCGTTGAGCAAGGAGTAGCTCTGGTCTATTCCATATTTGGCTTAAGGAACTTTATCTGTGCTCATTTCAATCTCTGGTTTTATGCAGCACCCCAACTCACCTTTCCTCTTAAGCAAGCATAAGTTGGGTTTCTAAATTTGAGACCCTGTTCTGTTTTGTAATTCAGTTCCTGTGTAGCCAAGTTTACATTCCGTGTATTAGTGATATCTTATGATGTTTCTTTTTCTGTGTTACTTATTTCAGTTAGAATCATCATACCTGAATCCACTCATTATGCTGCTACGGGCCTGATGACATAGATTTCCTTGCTGAGTGATACTGCATTGTACGTAAGTACCACAACTTCTTTATCCATTTTTCACTTTCTGCGATATTGAACTTGTACCGTAAACGTGGTTCTTGTAAACACAGCCGTGCCAAACTTTGGGGTGGCTGTGTCTTTTTGATTTTAATTTCCCTAAGCTATAGGACCATAAGTGGAAGTGCCCTAGGCTCTGTTGCTTTGTTTTTTAGATGTTTCAGGAAGCACCATACACTTCTCCCGAGTGGCTGTTGGCAATTTACATCCCGCCCATCAGCATAACAAGGCTCCCAGTTCTCCATGGCCTGTCCTGCCTTTCTGGATTTTACACTTTTTTCAGATGGCCCATTTGACCGGGGGGAAGTGAGACTTCATTGTAGTGCAGATTTCCTTTGCAAGCTTGCTTGGTTGGCCAAAAAGGGCGTATGCGTTTTTTCCTGAATATATTCAGGAAAAAACGCATACGCCCTTTTTGGCCAAGTGCATCATTGTGGACGTTCTGCCTCTTTTCCTATGCTTTCAATGCAATTCCAGTCTACCTCCTGAAATCGGTTTCCTGCAATTCTGCCCCGCTTTCAAGTCCTCTTGGCAGCCTTACTTCAGTATATTTTTGGACGATAGCTGTCATTTATAACTCTGCAGTTTTGTGAATTACAGTGCCCCTGAGCTCCTTTCTTCAAGTCGCTTTCTTGTGAGCTGGCCGCAACACCGCAGGATTGCTTCAGGCCCTAATCTGCTTCCGGCACAGCACGCTGAGCCTTTGGTTAATTCCTCTTCCTGGTGGGAAATGAGAGTTAAATTTGCCCATCCAGACACCTCCATCTAGTCTGTCATTGGTTCTCCCTATTCCTGTTCATCTTCCGCAGAAATTGCAAACTGGGCCAAACAGGAGGTTAAAGGCACTGACTCTCCAAGTCGGGAGAGTGTTAGTAAAGCTTCTGGAATGTTGCACCCGAGTACCAGGGGACGAAAACTGAGACATATTGGAACACGTCTCCCGATCACAGGGTTGATCATATATTGGGTTCCACATGCATGTTTTAGCTGAAGGAAGAATACCTTAAACCTGGAGAGTTGAGACCCGTGGAATGGGTACCATGCAATATGACTTCAAAGGGTCTTCATTTGCTCACCGAACCTCTCCAGTCCTATCACTGCTGCGTTTATGCCCCTGTACACACGCTTGATTCTCTTTCGGAGACATAGCAATCCATAGGTTTTAAGATACTTCCTAGTCAGGTACATTCTTAGGCGTTTAATATGGGGTGTTGAGTCCATTTCGTTGAGCAAGGAGTAGCTCTTGTCTATTCCATATTTGGCTTAAGGAACTTTATCTGTGCTCATTTCAATCTCTGGTTTTATGCAGCACCCCAACTCACCTTTCCCCTTAAGCAAGCATAAGTTGGGTTTCTAAATTTGAGACCCTGTTCTGTTTTGTAATTCAGTTCCTGTGTAGCCAAGTTTACATTCCGTGTATTAGTGATATCTTATGATGTTTCTTTTTCTGTGTGACTTATTTCAGTTAGAATCATCATACCTGAATCCACTCATTATGCTGCTACGGGCCTGATGACATAGATTTCCTTGCTGAGTGATACTGCATTGTACGTAAGTACCAAAACTTCTTTATCCATTTTTCACTTTCTGCGATATTGAACTTGTACCGTAAACCAGGTTCTTGTAAACAGAGCCATCCCAACCTTTGGGGTGGCTGTGTCTTTTTGATTTTAATTTCCCTAAGCTATAGGACCATAAGTGGAAGTGCCCTAGGCTCTGTTTCTTTGTTTTTTAGATGTTTAAGGAAGCATCATACACTTCTCCCGAGTGGCTGTTGGCAATTTACATCCCGCCCATCAGCATAACAAGGCTCCCAGTTCTCCATGGCCTGTCCTGCCTTTCTGGATTTTACACTTTTTTCAGATGGCCCTTTTGACCGGGGGGAAGTGAGACTTCATTGTAGTGCAGATTTCCATTGCAAGCTTGCTTGGTTGGCCAAAAAGGGCGTATGCGTTTTTTCCTGAATATATTCAGGAAAAAACGCATACGCCCTTTTTGGCCAAGTGCATCATTGTGGACGTTCTGCCTCTTTTCCTATGCTTTAAATGCAATTCCAGTCTACCTCCTGAAATCGGTTTCCTGCAATTCTGCCCCGCTTTCAAGTCCTCTTGGCAGCCTTACTTCAGTATATTTTTGGACGATAGCTGTCATTTATAACTCTGCAGGTTTGTGAATTACAGTGCCCCTGAGCTCCTTTCTTCAACTCGCTTTCTCGTGAGCTGGCCGCAACACCGCAGGATGGCTTCTGGCCCTAATCTGGTTCCGGCACGGCACGCTGAGCCTTTGGTTAATTCCTCTTCCTGGTGGGAAATGAGAGTTAAATTTGCCCGTCCAGACACCTCCAGCTAGTCTCTCATTGGTTCTCCCTATTCCTGTTCATCTTCCGCAGAAATTGCAAACTGGGCCAAACAGGAGGTTAAAGGCACTGACTCTCCAAGTCGGGAGAGTGTTAGTAAAGCGTCTGGAATGTTGCACCCGAGTACCAGGGGACGATAACTGAGACATATTGGAACACGTCTCCCGATCACACGGTTGATCATACTCTGGGTTCCACATGCATGTTTTAGCTGAAGGAAGAATACATTAAACCTGGAGAGTTGAGACCCGTGGAATGGGTACCATGCAATATGACTTCAAAGGGTCTTCATTTGCTCACCGAACCTCTCCACTCCTATCACTGCTGCGTTTATGCCCCTGTACACACGCTTGATTCTCTTTCAGAGACCTAGCAATCCATAGGTTTTAAGATACTTACTAGTCAGGTACAGTCTTAGGCGTTTAATATGGGGTGTTGTGTCCATTTCGTTGAGCAAGGAGTAGCTCTTGTCTATTCCATATTTGGCTTAAGGAACTTTATCTGTGCTCATTTCAATCTCTGGTTTTATGCAGCACCCCAACTCACCTTTCCCCTTAAGCAAGCATAAGTTGGGTTTCTAAATTTGAGACCCTGTTCTGTTTTGTAATTCAGTTCCTGTGTAGCCAAGTTTACATTCCGTGTATTAGTGATATCTTATGATGTTTCTTTTTCTGTGTGACTTATTTCAGTTAGAATCATCATACCTGAATCCACTCATTATGCTGCTACGGGCCTGATGACATAGATTTCCTTGCTGAGTGATACTGCATTGTACGTAAGTACCACAACTTCTTTATCCATTTTTCACTTTCTGCGATATTGAACTTGTACCGTAAACTTGGTTCTTGTAAACACAGCCGTGCCAAACTTTGCTATGGCTGTGTCTTTTTGATTTTAATTTCCCTAAGCTATAGGACCATAAGTGGAAGTGCCCTAGGCTCTGTTGCTTTGTTTTTTAGATGTTTCAGGAAACACCATACACTTCTCCCGAGTGGCTGTTGGCAATTGACATCCCGCCCATCAGCATAACAAGGCTCCCAGTTCTCCATGGCCTGTCCTGCCTTTCTGGATTTTACACTTTTTTCAGATGGCCCTTTTGACCGGGGGGAAGTGAGACTTCATTGTAGTGCAGATTTCCTTTGCAAGCTTGCTTGGTTGGCCAAAAAGGGCGTATGCGTTTTTTCCTGAATATATTCAGGAAAAAACGCATACGCCCTTTTTGGCCAAGTGCATCATTGTGGACGTTCTGCCTCTTTTCCTATGCTTTAAATGCAATTCCAGTCTACCTCCTGAAATCGGTTTCCTGCAATTCTGCCCCGCTTTCAAGTCCTCTTGGCAGCCTTACTTCAGTATATTTTTGGACGATAGCTGTCATTTATAACTCTGCAGGTTTGTGAATTACAGTGCCCCTGAGCTCCTTTCTTCAACTCGCTTTCTCGTGAGCTGGCCGCAACACCGCAGGATGGCTTCAGGCCCTAATCTGGTTCCGGCACGGCACGCTGAGCCTTTGGTTAATTCCTCTTCCTGGTGGCAAATGAGAGTTAAATTTGCCCGTCCAGACACCTCCAGCTAGTCTGTCATTGGTTCTCCCTATTCCTGTTCATCTTCCGCAGAAATTGCAAACTGGGCCAAACGGGAGGTTAAAGGCACTGACTCTCCAAGTCGGGAGAGTGTTAGTAAAGTGTCTGGAATGTTGCACCCGAGTACCAGGGAACGAAAACTGAGACATATTGGAACACGTCTCCCGATCACACGGTTGATCATACTCTGGGTTCCACATGCATGTTTTAGCTGAAGGAAGAATACCTTAAACCTGGAGAGTTGAGACCCGTGGAATGGGTACCATGCAATATGACTTCAAAGGGTCTTCATTTGCTCACCGAACCTCTCCAGTCCTATCACTGCTGCGTTTATGCCCCTGTACACACACTTGATTCTCTTTCAGAGTCATAGCAATCCATAGGTTTTAAGATACTTCCTAGTCAGGTACACTCTTAGGCATTTAATATGGGGTGTTGAGTCCATTTCGTTGAGCAAGGAGTAGCTCTTGTCTATTCCATATTTGGCTTAAGGAACTTTATCTGTGCTCATTTCAATCTCTGGTTTTATGCAGCACCCCAACTCACCTTTCCCCTTAAGCAAGCATAAGTTGGGTTTCTAAATTTGAGACCCTGTTCTGTTTTGTAATTCAGTTCCTGTGTAGCCAAGTTTACATTCCGTGTATTAGTGATATCTTATGATGTTTCTTTTTCTGTGTGACTTATTTCAGTTAGAATCATCATACCTGAATCCACTCATTATGCTGCTACGGGCCTGATGACATAGATTTCCTTGCTGAGTGATATTGCATTGTACGTAAGTACCACAACTTCTTTATCCATTTTTCACTTTCTGCGATATTGAACTTGTACCGTAAACCAGGTTCTTGTAAACAGAGCCGTCCCAACCTTTGGGGTGGCTGTGTCTTTTGATTTTAATTTCCCTAAGCTATAGGACCATAAGTGGAAGTGCCCTAGGCTCTGTTGCTTTGTTTTTTAGATGTTTCAGGAAACACCATACACTTCTCCCGAGTGGCTGTTGGCAATTGACATCCCGCCCATCAGCATAACAAGGCTCCCAGTTCTCCATGGCCTGTCCTGCCTTTCTGGATTTTACACTTTTTTCAGATGGCCCTTTTGACCGGGGGGAAGTGAGACTTCACTGTAGTGCAGATTTCCTTTGCAAGCTTGCTTGGTTGGCCAAAAAGGGCGTATGCGTTTTTTCCTGAATATATTCAGGAAAAAACGCATACGCCCTTTTTGGCCAAGTGCATCATTGTGGACGTTCTGCGTCTTTTCCTATGCTTTAAATGCAATTCCAGTCTACCTCCTGAAATCGGTTTCCTGCAATTCTGCCCCGCTTTCAAGTCCTCTTGGCAGCCTTACTTCAGTATATTTTTGGACGATAGCTGTCATTTATACCTCTGCAGGTTTGTGAATTACAGTGCCCCTGAGCTCCTTTCTTCAACTCGCTTTCTCGTGAGCTGGCCGCAACACCGCAGGATGGCTTCAGGCCCTAATCTGGTTCCGGCACGGCACGCTGAGCCTTTGGTTAATTCCTCTTCCTGGTGGGAAATGAGAGTTAAATTTGCCCGTCCAGACACCTCCAGCTAGTCTGTCATTGGTTCTGCCTATTCCTGTTCATCTTCCGCAGAAATTGCAAACTGGGCCAAACAGGAGGTTAAAGGCACTGACTCTCCAAGTCGGGAGAGTGTTAGTAAAGCGTCTGGAATGTTGCACCCGAGTACCAGGGAACGAAAAGTGAGACACATTTGAACATGTTTCTCGATCACATGGTGGATCATACTCTGGGTTCCACATGCATGTTTTAGCTGAAGGAAGTATCCCTTAAACCTGGAGAATTGAGACCCATGGAATGGGTACCATGCAATATGTCTTCAAAGGTCTTCATTTGCTCACCGAACCTCACCAATCTTATGAGCCCCAAGTGTCCAGCTTTATGTGTCACCCAGCTCTGGGTGTAGATGTGGTAAATGCAGGTTGCATCAGAAGCCTTGAATGAATTACTTAAGTATTTCTCTCTATTTCAATGTCATTGTGTTTTGTTTAAGAAATTTATTTTTATTATGGGATTTACCTGATTTTTACTGCTTTAATGCCGGTGTACACACTCTTGATTCTCTTACAGAGATATATAAATCCATAGGTTTTATGATTCTTACTAGTCAGGTATATTCCTAGGCGTTGAATATGGGGTGTTGTGTCCATTTCGTTGAGCAAGGAGTAGCTCTTGTCTATTACATATTTGGCTTAAGGAACTTTATCTGTGCTCATTTCAATCTCTGGTTTTATGCAGCACCCCAACTCACCTTTCCCCTTAAGCAAGCATAAGTTGGTTTTCTAAATTTGAGACCCTGTTCTGTTTTGGAATTCAGTTCCTGTGTAGCCAAGTTTACATTCCGTGTATTAGTGATACCTTATGCTGTTTCTTTTTCTGTGTGACTTATTTCAGTTAGATTCATCGTACTTAGTCCACTCATTATGCTGCTACGGGCCTGATGACATAGATTTCATTGCTGAGTGATATTGCATTGTACGTAAGTACCACAACTTCTTTATCCATTTTTCACTTTCTGCGATATTGAACTTGTACCGTATATGAGGTTCTTGTAAACAGAGCCATCCCAAACTTTGGGGTGGCTGTGTCTTTTTGATTTTAATTGCCCTAAACTATAGTACCATAAGTGGAAGTGCCCTAGGCTCTGTTGCTTTGTTTTTTAGATGTTTCAGGAAACACCATACACTTCTCCCGAGTGGCTGTTGGCAATTTACATCCTGCCCATCAGCATAAGATGGCTCCCAGTTCTCCATGGCCTGTCATGCCTTTATGGATTTTACACTTTTTTCAGATGGCCCTTTTGACCAGGGGGAATTGAGACTTCATTGTAGTGCAGATTTCCTTTGCAAGCTTGCTTGGTTGGCCAAAAAGGGCGTATGCGTTTTTTCCTGAATATATTCAGGAAGAAACACATACGCGCTTTTTGGGCAAGTCAGGTTCTTGAATTGCGTGGCCCCTAGCTCCATTTTTCAGCTCTTAGTTTTGTGATCTTGCCCCATAACCACAGGATTCCTTGAAGCCCTATTCTTCTTCTGGGGCACCTTGCTGTGCCTTTGGTTCATTCTTCTTACTGATGTGAAATTAGAGTGACATGTGCCCATTGAAACCGCTACAGCTAGTTTCTCACTGGTTCCCCCTATTCCCATTCATCCTCCGCACTAACTGAAGACTGTGCGATACCAGAACTTAAAGGCATTGACTCTCCATGTGGGGATGTTGTTAGTAAAGCGGCTGGAATGTCGATCCGGAGCCCCAGGAGAGGAAAAATGTGGTGCGTTTTAGAAACCTTTCCCGATCATATGGTATACCAGTCGCTGGGTTTCCCAAGCATGGTTTAGCTGTAGGAAGATTCCCTTCAACCTGGAGTGTTGGGACCCTTGGAATGAGTAGCATGAAGTATTGCATTAAACTTTCGGCAGTTGCTCACCGAAGCTCACCAATCCTCTCAGCCCCAAGTGTCCAGCCTTATGTCTTATCCAGCTGTGGGTTTATATGTGGTCAATCCAGGTTGCATCACAGCCCCTGAGCGAATTCTGTAAGAATTTTTCTCTCTTTCATTGTTTCTGCGTTTTGTTTTTAAAATTTATTTCTATAATGGGGTTTAGCTCATTTTCACTGCTGTGTTTGTGCCGCTCTGCACACACTTGATTCCCTTATGGAGATATATCAATACATGGGTTTTAAGATTCTTATTACTCAGATATATTTCTCTGCGGTGTATAGGGTGTGTTGAGGCCAGTTCATTGAGCAAGGTGTAGATCTTGTCTAATACCTATTTGGTTTCTTGAACGGTATCTGTGCTAATTTCAAACTCTGGTTTTATGCATCACCCCACCTCTCCTTTCCCCTTAAGCTGACATAAGTGTGTTTTCTAAATGTGAGACACTGTTCTGTTCTGTAATTCATTTCTTGTGCAGCCATATTTACCCTCCCTCTATAAGTGATATCTTATGATATGTTTCTTTTTCTGTTTGACTTATTTCAAGTAGTATTATCGGACCTAAATCCACTCTTTATCCTTCTACTAGCCTTATTACATTGATTTCATGGTGAAGAGATATTCCATTGTACATAAGTACCACATCTTCTTTATCCATTGTTCTCTTTCCTGGGATATTTAAGGTGTACTGAAGTTGAGGTTCTTGTAAACAGAGTAGCCCTAAACTGTGGTGTGCTTGTGTCTTGTTGATTTTTAGACTTCCCTAGATATACTCCCATGATTGGAAGTGTCCTATGCTCTGTAGCTCTGTTTTTAGATGATTTAGGAACCACCATACACTTCTCCAGAGTGGCTCTCGGCAGTTCACACACTGCCCATCAGCGTATAAAGGCTCCCTGTTCTCCATGGCCTGTCCTGCATTTCTGGTTTTTACAATTTTTTAGGATGGCCCTTTTGACCGGTGGGAAATGAGACTTCTTTGTTGTGCACATTTGCATTGCTTGCTTGCTTCGTTGCCCATAAAGTGCGTATGCGTTTTTTCCTGGATATAATCAGGAAAAATCGCATACGCCCTTTTGGGCCAACTGCATCATTGTCGAAATTCTGCCGCTTTTCATGTGCGTTAAAGACGAGTCCAATCTATCTCTTGAAATCTGTTTCTTGCAATTCTGTCTTGCATTCAGATCCTCTTCTTTGCCTTACCTCAACATATTTTTGGACGTTAGTTTTCATTTATAACTCTGCAGGTTTGTGAATTGCAGTGACCCTGAGCTCCATGTTTTAAGTTGCTCTTTTGTGAGCTGGCCTCAAACCCGCAGGATTGCTTCAGGCCCTATTTTGGCTCCGGCGAGGCAGGCTGAGGCTTTTTTTAATTCTTATTCTTAATGGGAAATTAGAGTGATATGTGCCCGTCCAAACCCCTACAACTCTTCTCTCATTGGTTCCCCCTCTTCCCGTTCATCCTCCTCACAATTTGCAAAATGTGTGAAACAGAAGTTTAAATGTGCTGATTCTCCAAGTGGGGAGCTTCTAAGTAACGTGGCTGGAATGGTGAACAGGAGCACCAGGAGAGGATAAATGAGGTGCATTTTAGACACATCTCCCGATCACATGGTGTACAGTCCTCTGGGTTTTCCATGCATGTTTTAGCTGTAGGAAGATCCCTTGAACCTGCAGATTTGGGACCCATTGAATGGGTACCAGGTAGTATTACTTTAAAGGGTGTGCATTTCCTCACCCAACCTCACATTTCTCTTAGCGCAAACAGTTTCCAGCCTTATGTCTCATCCTGCTGTGGGTCTAGATGTGTTCAATCCATGTTGCATCACCGTCCCTGAGGAAAAGTTGTAAGAGGTTTTCTCTGTCTCTCTGTCGTTTATTTTTTTCAATTTATTACTATATTGGTTACAGCTGATTTTCAAAGCTCTGTTTCTTGCTGCTGTACATCCACTTGATTCACGTACAGAGAGACATCAATAAATTCTTTTTCAGATTCTTACCAGTCGTATATATTCTTTTCCGGTGACTTGAGTGTGCTGAGTGCAGTTCTTTTAGCTACCGTGTAGGCCTTGTTGATTATCAGTTTGGTATTTGGAATGGTATCTTTGCTAATTTCAACCTCCTGGATGATGCCTCACCCCTCCCCACCTTTCCCGTTTAGCAGCCTTATGCGTGTTTTCTACATATTTGACTATGTTTTTGTTTTGTAATTTATTTCATGTGTAGCCATTTTGGATTCCACCTTTAAGTGATATCTTATGATATGTGTCTTCTTCTTTTTGAATTCTGTCACTTAGAATGATCATACGTAACTCCTCCGGAGTTGTTACAGCTGGCCATATTTCATTGATTTCCAGGCTGAATAATATTCCACTCTACCTAAGTACCACATCTCTATCCATTTTTTCCCTCCAGAGACATTTAAGTTATATCCTAGTCGAGGATCTTTTAAACAGAGAGGGGGTAAACATTGGGGTGCCTGTGTCCTCTCGATTTTTGTTTTTCCCAAGATATACGCCCATGAGTGCAAGTGCCCTATGCTCTGTAGCTCATTGTTTAGATGCTTTAGTAAACACAATACACTTCTCCAGAATGGCCGTTGGCAATATACATTTCCACTATAAGTCTCACAGGGCTCCCTCTTCTCCTTGCCCTGTCCTGCATTTCTGTTGTTTACGCTTTATGAGGATGGCTCTTCTGACTGATGCGAAGTGATGTCTTTTGTAGTATTGACTTCCAGTGCCCACCTGTTTGGTTGGCTAAAAAGGTGTACGCTCTTTTCTTGAATATATACACAAAAAAACGCGTACACCCTTTTTGGCCAACTGCAATGTTGGCAATGTTCAGCTCCTTTTCTTGTGCTTAATGGCGAGTCCTTTCTACCTCCTCAAATCCCTTTCCTGCCATTCTCCCTTGCTTACAAGTCCTGTTCTCTGACTTTCCTCAAGACATTTTTCAGTGATGGATATTTTCAACTCTGCAGTTTTGTGAATTTTACTGCCCCTGAGTTCTATTGTTCAACTTGTGTTTATGGGAACTGGCCACAAAGCAGCGGGATTTCCTCAAGCCCTATACTGTTTCCATGGGCAACCCTAGCCTTTGGTCAATTCGTCTTCCTGATTGGAAATTAGAGTGACATGTGCCTGTCTGAACACGTAGGACTTGTCTCTCATTGTTCCTCATCCTTCCGCTTCATCCTCTGGACAAATTCCAAACTGTACGCAACAGGATGTTGACAGTGCTGACATCTCCAAGTGGGGAGACTGTTAGTAAAGACGCTGGAGGGGTGAACCCGAGCACCAGGAGATGAGGAGATGAGATGCCTTTTCCAAACTCTTCCCGATCAGACGGTATACCATCCTCTGGGTGTGACAGACATGTTTTAGCAGTAGGAAGAGTCCCATTCATGTAAGGAGAACACCAGAGCTTTTTCAAAATCAGTGTCTCCCCGAAACCCAAACTGGGGAATTTTTTAAGCTACGGCTACACATATGTTCATTAAGGGCCTTGGGAAGTAGGCAGAGTCCAAACTTTAGATGATTGAAGTCTTCAGGGTCAGAAGCACTCACCACCAGCTTCCCTTAGGTTACACTTTAACTGTCATTGATAGATGATGTCAATAAAAATATCTATTCTTTTTCAGATTATTTCCCCTTATAGGTTATTGCAAAATGTTGAGTGTAGTTCCCTGTGCTATACAGTAGTTCCTTGTTGATGATCTATTTTATACATAGCAGTGTGTATGTGTTAATCCCAAACTGTTAATTTATCCCTCCTCCCACCTTTCCCCTTTGGTAATAATAAATTATAAGATTTTATACTTCTCAGAAATGGGGGATCTGAAAGAGAGGTATCATTTTCAATGGAAAAGCATTTAAAACAAGATTGAAGGTTTAACCAAGATTATTAGATGTACATCCTTGGAAAGAAATCACTTCATTTCTCTAATATTGAGCTGACAAATAAGACAAACCTTTTCACTGAACTTGCTTATAATAAAGTGATGGAAATATCCAATGGAAGTGTTAGAAACATCTTATTTTACCCGAGCCTTATACACTGTTCTATGTTAACTACACTTTGGCTCACACATCTGTTCATTGAGGTTACAATAGTCTCAATTTCTGTTACTGATCCTCCAGAGTGGACCCCAACAAGTGTCCCCCTGCCCAGTGTCATTGGGGCCAACAGATCGAGACTGAGTTTGGTTCACAAGCAAAGGAAACTTTATATTTTGATCAGAGAATGGAGAGGTGAGAGCATGTACTACCCCGTGGGCTGTGGGCTGGGCTGCTGTGTAGAGATCCTGTCAGAGTCAGTGGGAGGGAGGGGGCGGAGCTCTCGAGGGCCGGGTTGGCTGTAGCTCAGGCTCTATATCGCGGAGTCTGCACTGGGCCCCAGGAGCTGAGGTGTCGACCCAGCCATTCTGCACTAGGAAATCTGGTCTGAAGTGCCGGGTGTGGAACCTCTGCATGCGGGACCCTAGGAGCACGTGAAATTAGACAAAGCACAAAGGATAAAAAAGGTTAGACTTGACTTTATTGCCCAGATTCTATTTTTATCTCCCAGGGATTTTTAATGGGCTTTGCTGGGGACAAACCCCCCCTCTGCCTTTTGTCCCGTTCCTCATTCTTGGAGTGCTGAGGGTGCAGACCCTTCTTCTGTAACTGCTGAGTGCTGAGTTGGGAGCCCTCATACCCTGGGGCGAGGGTCAGAGCTTCTCCCCAGCAGCCTCCAGGTGACGTTGATTGTCCCCAGGCCCCCTGCCTCCCTGCTCGTCCACCTGAGCACCAGCATTGCAAGTGTTATAGATTCTAATGACCTTTAAGGGTCCAGGAAAGAGATGTGCAGAGACGCTGTGGGGGCCGGTTTCACCCCGCCCCACATTTGTTCGGCCACCTTAGCCGACCGTTTCTGCCAGCCTAGATGCTCTGACCAGTAGTCTGCGCTTTCTTCAATTAGGCCCCTGAATTAACGTACAAACAGCACCAGGTGTCAGAGCCCTGCCCGCTCAACTCCCAGACAGTCCAGGGTCAGTGGTGATCAAGGACCATGATGGCCACTGAGTCAACAGCCTTTTGAAGTAAACAAGAGTCCAGCCGGTCTTACTGGCCACCATCATCACGGTGTCTGTAGGCTTTTCTATGGTGACAGTGTGATATACGGTTCCCCCGCCAAGATTATTAGCTCCCCTCTGGGTGCAGTAAGTCCGGCAAGCAGTAGTCTACTCTTTTGGGACACACTCTTGTTGTTTTATGAGAGAAACTCCAGGTCAAGTGATGTTCACACGAGTCGTCATGGTGCCCTGTTGCCCCCGGTTATCTCTCTGGATGTTGGAGTTGGAGGGCCTCCTCACTCGAGGTCGGTGTGCCCACGGAGCGAACCCTGCAACTTCAGGGCATGGTTGGTGGTTAGGATCACCACGTGGGGTCCTTTCCCCTTAGGAGGGAGGTGGCCTTTTGGGCTGCTGATTTCCAGGGTTTTAGATACCGCCAGTATCTTGGCCAGATGTGGCAGTGGGCCAAGCCCCTTGGTGACCATAGTTTATCCTACCTGGATGGCATTCTTGCATTGTTCCATTTCAAGTGGTCCCAGGTTTTGCACTAATTCTCCAATGGCGATTCACCTTTCACCGGGAATGTAAAGGTCAAAGGGTTTAGCTAAATTAGGGAGTTCCAGGGCAAGGGTCTGAATTGACTGCTCTTTCCATTCTTGAAAGGCCACTTCTGGATTCTATTCAAAAGGATCATCATCTTTTCCTTTCAGTGTTTCATATAGAGGCCCAGCTAGTAGACTGTAGTTAGGGATCCAGAAGCAGCAAACCCTGGCCTCCCCAGGAACCCCTAAGCTGTCTTCTAGTTTTAGAAAGGGGTAAGGCTGAAAATGGTTTCTTCCCTTTCCTGGGATGGACTTCTCCAACCTTCTGTGAGAATGAAGCCCAGGCAGGTCACGGCAGTCTGTGATATTTGAGCTTTTTCTTGGACAACTTCTATCCTTTATTGGCTTGGTAGTTCAGAGGCCTCCTTAGTAGGGCTGGCGATCAGAATGTCGTCTGCATATTGAAGGAGGGTTTCCTTTTCCAGAGGTAGAACTTTTAGGTCTTTAGCTAAGCTTTCCCCAAAGATGGGGTGGGAATTTTTGCACCCTTGGGGCCAGACGGCCCGGAAGTATTGTTTTAGTTGTATGTTGAGTCCTGCCACTCACAAGCCAAAATTTCTTGTGACTCTGGGACTAATGGAATACAAAAGAAGGCATCATTGAAGACTAATACAGAATACCATGTCCTGGTGGTTGGTAGAATGACCAGCAGGGTGTAGGAATTAGGAGCAACTGGAGGTATATCCTCGGTGGCTTCACTGACTGTCCTGACATCCTTTACCAGGTCCCCAGCAGCCCATGGGGCTCTCGTGGTCAGACCAATCCCAGAATATGGAGCTCACCTGGGCAGGTACCCCACCCCCACCCCAGCCCACAGGGCTCTCGTGGTCAGGCCCCTCCCAGGATACAGAGCTACCCTTGCAGGTACCGTGGCAGGGCTGGGCACACAGGAACCGTGCACATAGCCCTCATTGCAGAGCACCCCCAGCTCACCTGTCGCTCAGAGCTGACACAGAGCACCTCAGAGCAGGACTTGAACTAACAAACAGCAGCTGCGACAGGTCTGTGACCCTGGGCATCACTCCGTGAGGCCTCCCTCCACCTGGTCTTCCAGAGACTTCCACTGCACCCGGGGCACCAGGCCTCTGTCTCCAACCACCACCCACCCCTCCTCTCCCTGACTCCTGGGTTCCTCTCATTAGGAGAGGGTTTTCTTGAAGTTGTCTCCCACTCATGGGCCAGATAAAATGATTAGAAAACAAGCCAAAGCTGCAGCCCCTTGTCTATCCTGACTCTCAGGAGCCCACACCTGTTCCTTGGACCTGGCCGGTTCAGCAAGTTCCATTTTCTGCAACTGTGAGCCCCTGAGGGGTGATGATTGGCTGACCTGGGCAGCCTTACCGTGCCGGCCAGCCCTCCCCAGGTGTGCCTGGGTTGAGATCACTATAAATACCACTCCAGGCAGCAAGAGCCCCTGCAGCCGTGCCTGACGCCATTTTCTCTGCCCTGTCAGCAGTCTCGGGGCTGGGCTGGTGGGAGGGAGTGAGAGGCCACGGCTTTGTGGGTGGCCCAGTGTGAGTGGGGCTCTGCTGGACTTTCTGCAGCAGTTGCCAGGCTGCCACCTGCTAAAGAAGAAGATGTGTCACCCATACCTGCTGCTGGAATTTCTCCCTGGGCAGAGGTGAGGAAGGAAACAAGCAGTGGGGGCAGGGACAGGACGGGTATCTCAGGCAGGGAAATGGACATCTTCCAGAAGAGCACCCAGGGCCAGGACCATCCTGGCTGGCCTGCAGGCACCAAGTCGGCCGGCATGCTGTCACTCGTGTGGCTCTATGGCCCTCCCTCTAGGCTTTCAAGTCCTTGTATATATTCAGGTGTTTTACCTGGGATGGGTGGGAATAGTTCAGCAGCAACTGGCCTGGGGCTCAGCTCACGTTTACTCACAGATGCCTCGGCACGGTGCCCCAGCTTTGCAATGAGGACGCTTGTTGCGTGGGGGCTGCTGGCTGAATGGGAGACGATTCCCCACCACTGACCAACTTCAGAATTGTTTACAACTGGAGCAAGTGCCCTGATACGGTTTTCCTCTGTGGAACTGGTGGGTTCTGTGTTTTTTTTCTCTTTTTCGTTTTGGGTTCAAGGTAGATTTTATTCCTCTTTTTTGTATTTACAGATATAAGCATGGAAATAATTTATTCATATAAATACATGTATGTGAAGGGAATAATTGTTTTTTCTATTGTTTAAATTTTATTTCTTTTTAATTTTTAATTTTTATATTTTTATACAGCAGGTTCTTATTGGTTATCTATTTTATACATATAAATGTATACATGCCAATCCCAGTCTCTCAACTCCTCCCACCACCCCCCCCAACAGCTTTCCCCCCTTGTTGTCCATACGTTTGTTGTCTACATCTGTTGCTCTATTTATGCCTCGCAAAATGGTTAATCTGTACAGGTTTTCTAGGTTCCACATATATGCATGAATATACAAGATTTGTTTTTCTCTTTCTGACTTACTTCACTCTGTATGACAGTCTCTAGATGCATCGACGTCTCTACAAATGACCCAATTTCATTCCTTTTCATGGCTTAGTAATATTCCATTTTATATATGTACCACGGCTTTATGCATTCGTCTGTCTGTGGACATTTAGGTTGCTTCCATTACCTCGATATTGTAAATAGTGATGCAATGAACATTGCGGTGAATGTCTCTTTTTGATTTATGGTTTTGTCTGGGTATATGTCCAGTACATGGATTGCTGTATCATATGGTAATTCTATTGTTAGTTTCTTAAGAAATTCCATATTGTTCTCCATAGTGACTGTATCAATTTATATTCCCAACAATAGTGGAAGAGGGTTCCTTTTCTCCACACCGTTTCCAGCATTTTTTGCTTGTAGATTTTCTATGATGCCTATTCTACCAGGTGTGAGGTGATACCTCATTGTTGAATCCATTTCGTTGAGCAAGGGGTAGGTCTTGTCTATTCCATATTTGGCTTATGGAACGGTATCTGTGCTAATTTCAAACTCTGGTTTAATGCAGCACCCCAACTCACCTTCCCCCTTAAGCAAGCATAAGTTAGTTTTCTAAACTTGAGACCCTGTTCTGTTTTGTAATTCAGTTCCTGTGTAGCCAAGTTCACATTCCGTGTATTAGTGATACCTTATGATGTTTCTTTTTCTGTGTGACTTATTTCACTTAGAATCATCGTGCCTCAATCCACTCATTATGCTGGTACGGGCATGGTGACAAAGATTTCATTGCTGAGTGGTATTCAGTTGTACATAAGTACCGCAACTTCTTTATCCATTATTTGCTCTCTGGGATATTTAACTTGTGCCATAGAAGAGATTCCAGTAAAAAGAACCGTCCCAACCTTTGGGGTGGCTGTGTCTTTTTGATTTTAAATTAACTAAGCTATAGGACCATAAGTGGAAGTGCCCTAGGCTCTGTTGCTTTGTTTTTTAGATGTTTCAGGAAACACCATACACTTCTCCCGAGTGGCTGTTGGCAATTTACATCCCGCCCATCAGCATAACAAGGCTCCCAGTTCTCCATGGCCTGTCCTGCCTTTCTGGATTTTACACTTTTTTCAGATGGCCCTTTTGACCGGGGGGAAGTGAGACTTCATTGTAGTGCAGATTTCCTTTGCAAGCTTGCTTGGTTGGCCAAAAAGGGCGTATGCGTTTTTTCCTGAATATATTCAGGAAAAAACGCATACGCCCTTTTTGGCCAAGTGCATCATTGTGGACGTTCTGCCTCTTTTCCTATGCTTTAAATGCAATTCCAGTCTACCTCCTGAAATCGGTTTCCTGCAATTCTGCCCCGCTTTCAAGTCCTCTTGGCAGCCTTACTTCAGTATATTTTTGGACGATAGCTGTCATTTATAACTCTGCAGGTTTGTGAATTACAGTGCCCCTGAGCTCCTTTCTTCAACTCGCTTTCTCGTGAGCTGGCCGCAACACCGCAGGATGGCTTCAGGCCCTAATCTGGTTCCAGCATGGCACGCTGAGCCTTTGGTTAATTCCCCTTCCTGGTGGGAAATGAGAGTTAAATTTGCCCGTCCAGACACCTCCAGCTAGTCTCTCATTGGTCCTCCCTATTCGTGTTCATCTTCCGCAGAAATTGCAAACTGGGCCAAACAGGAGGTTAAAGGCACTGACTCTCCAAGTCGGGAGAGTGTTAGTAAAGCGTCTGGAATGTTGCACCCGAGTACCAGGGGACGAAAACTGAGACATATTGGAACACGTCTCCCGATCACACGGTTGATCATACTCTGGGTTCCACATGCATGTTTTAGCTGAAGGAAGAATCCCTTAAACCTGGAGAGTTGAGACCCGTGGAATGGGTACCATGCAATATGACTTCAAAGGGTCTTCATTTGCTCACCGAACCTCTCCAATCCTATCACTGCTGCGTTTATGCTCCTGTACACACGCTTGATTCTCTTTCGGAGACATAGCATTCCTTAGGTTTTAAGCTACTTACTAGTCAGGTACATTCTTAGGTGTTTAATATGGGGTGATGAGTCCGTTTCGTTGAGCAAGGAGTAGCTCTTGTCTATTCCATTTTTGGCTTAAGGAACTTTATCTGTGCTCATTTCAATCTCTGGTTTTATGCAGCACCCCAACTCACCTTTCCCCTTAAGCAAGCATAAGTTGGGTTTCTAAATTTGAGACCCTGTTCTGTTTTGTAATTCAGTTCCTGTGTAGCCAAGGTTACATTCCGTGTATTAGTGATATCTTATGATGTTTCTTTTTCTGTGTGACTTATTTCAGTTAGAATCATCATACCTGAATCCACTCATTATGCTGCTACGGGCCTGATGACATAGCTTTCATTGCTGAGTGATACTGCATTGTACGTAAGTACCACAACTTCTTTATCCATTTTTCACTTTCTGCGATATAGAACTTGTACTGTAAACCAGGTTCTTGTAAACAGAGCCTTCCCAACCTTTGGGGTGGCTGTGTCTTTTTGATTTTAATTTCCCTAAGCTTAGGACCATAAGTTGAAGTGCCCTAGGCTCTGTTGCTTTGTTTTTTAGATGTTTCAGGAAACACCATACACTTCTCCCGAGTGGCTGTTGGCAATTTACATCCCGCCCATCAGCATAACAAGGCTCCCAGTTCTCCATGGCCTGTCCTGCCTTTCTGGATTTTACACTTTTTTCAGATGGCCCTTTTGACCGGGGGGAAGTGAGACTTCATTGTAGTGCAGATTTCCTTTGCAAGCTTGCTTGGTTGGCCAAAAAGGGCGTATGCGTTTTTTCCTGAATATATTCAGGAAAAAACGCATACGCCCTTTTTGGCCAAGTGCATCATTGTGGACGTTCTGCCTCTTTTCCTATGCTTTAAATGCAATTCCAGTCTACCTCCTGAAATCGGTTTCCTGCAATTCTGCCCCGCTTTCAAGTCCTCTTGGCAGCCTTACTTCAGTATATTTTTGGACGATAGCTGTCATTTATAACTCTGCAGGTTTGTGAATTACAGTGCCCCTGAGCTCCTTTCTTCAACTCGCTTTCTCGTGAGCTGGCCGCAACACCGCAGGATTGCTTCAGGCCCTAATCTGGTTCCGGCACGGCACGCTGAGCCTTTGGTTAATTCCTCTTCCTGGTGGGAAATGAGAGTTAAATTTGCCCGTCCAGACACCTCCAGCTAGTCTGTCATTGGTTCTCCCTATTCGTGTTCATCTTCCGCAGAAATTGCAAACTGGGCCAAACAGGAGGTTAAAGGCACTGACTCTCCAAGTCGGGAGAGTGTTAGTAAAGCGTCTGGAATGTTGCACCCGAGTACCAGGGGACGAAAACTGACACATATTGGAACACGTCTCCCGATCACACGGTTGATCATACTCTGGGTTCCACATGCATGTTTTAGCTGAAGGAAGAATGCCTTAAACCTGGAGAGTTGAGACCCGTGGAATGGGTACCATGCAATATGACTTCAAAGGGTCTTCATTTGCTCACCGAACTTCTCCAATCCTATCACTGCTGCGTTTATGCCCCTGTACACACGCTTGATTCTCTTTCGGAGACATAGCAATCCATAGGTTTTAAGATACTTCCTAGTCAGGTATATTCTTAGGTGTTTAATATGGGGTGTTGAGTCCATTTCGTTGAGCAAGGAGTAGCTCTTGTCTATTCCATATTTGGCTTAAGGAACTTTATCTGTGCTCATTTCAATCTCTGGTTTTATGCAGCACCCCAACTCACCTTTCCCCTTAAGGAAGCATAAGTTGGTTTTCTAAATTTGAGACCCTGTTCTGTTTTGTAATTCAGTTCCTCTGTAGCCAAGTTTACATTCCGTGTATTAGTGATATCTTATGAGGTTTCTTTTTCTGTGTGACTTATTTCAGTTAGAATCATCATACCTGAATCCACTCATTATGCTGCTACGGGCCTGATGACATAGATTTCCTTGCTGAGTGATATTGCATTGTACGTAAGTACCACAACTTCTTTATCCATTTTTCACTTTCTGCAATATAGAACTTGTACCGTAAACCAGGTTCTTGTAAACAGAGCCGTCCCAACCTTTGGGGTGGCTGTGTCTTTTTGATTTTAATTTCCCTAAGCTATAGGACCATAAGTGGAAGTGCCCTAGGCTCTGTTGCTTTGTTTTTTAGATGTTTCAGGAAACACCATACACTTCTCCCGAGTGGCTGTTGGCAATTTACATCCCGCCCATCAGCATAACAAGGCTCCCAGTTCTCCATGGCCTGTCCTGCCTTTCTGGATTTTACACTTTTTTCAGATGGCCCTTTTGACCGGGGGGAAGTGAGACTTCATTGTAGTGCAGATTTCCTTTGCAAGCTTGCATGGTTGGCCAAAAAGGGCGTATACGTTTTTTCCTGAATATATTCAGGAAAAAACGCATACGCACTTTTTGGCCAAGTGCATCATTGTGGACGTTCTGCCTCTTTTCCTATGCTTTAAATGCAATTCCAGTCTACCTCCTGAAATCGGTTTCCTGCAATTCTGCCCCGCTTTCAAGTCCTCTTGGCAGCCTTACTTCAGTATATTTTTGGACGATAGCTGTCATTTATAACTCTGCAGGTTTGTGAATTACAGTGCCCCTGAGCTCCTTTCTTCAACTCGCTTTCTCGTGAGCTGGCCGCAACACCGCAGGATAGCTTCAGGCCCTAATCTGGTTCCGGCACGGCACGCTGAGCCTTTGGTTAATTCCTCTTCCTGGTGGGAAATGAGAGTTAAATTTGCCCGTCCAGACACCTCCAGCTAGTCTGTCATTGGTTCTCCCTATTCCTGTTCATCTTCCGCAGAAATTGCAAACTGGGCCAAACAGGAGGTTAAATGCACTGACTCTCCAAGTCGGGAGAGTGTTAGTAAAGCGTCTGGAATGTTGCACCCGAGTACCAGGGGACGAAAACTGACACATATTGGAACACGTCTCCCGATCACACGGTTGATCATACTCTGGGTTCCACATGCATGTTTTAGCTGAAGGAAGAATGCCTTAAACCTGGAGAGTTGAGACCCGTGGAATGGGTACCATGCAATATGACTTCAAAGGGTCTTCATTTGCTCACCGAATTTCTCCAATCCTACCACTGCTGCGTTTATGCCCCTGTACACACGCTTGATTCTCTTTCGGAGACATAGCAATCCATAGGTTTTAAGATACTTCCTAGTCAGGTATATTCTTAGGTGTTTAATATGGGGTGTTGAGTCCATTTCGTTGAGCAAGGAGTAGCTCTTGTCTATTACATATTTGGCTTAAGGAACTTTATCTGTGCTCATTTCAATCTCTGGTTTTATGCAGCACCCCAACTCACCTTTCCCCTTAAGGAAGCATAAGTTGGTTTTCTAAATTTGAGACCCTGTTCTGTTTTGTAATTCAGTTTCTCTGTAGCCAAGTTTACATTCCGTGTATTAGTGACATCTTATGAGGTTTCTTTTTCTGTGTGACTTATTTCAGTTAGAATCATCATACCTGAATCCACTCATTATGGTGCTACGGGCCTGATGACATAGATTTCATTGCTGAGTGATATTGCATTGTACGTAATTACCACAACTTCTTTATCCATTTTTCACTTTCTGCGATATAGAACTTGTACCGTAAACCAGGTTCTTGTAAACAGAGCCGTCCCAAACTTTGGGGTGGCTGTGTCTTTTTTATTTTAATTTCCCTAAGCTATAGGACCATAAGTGGAAGTGCCCTAGGCTCTGTTGCTTTGTTTTTTAGATGTTTCAGGAAACACCATACACTTCTCCCGAGTGGCTGTTGGCAATTTACATCCCGCCCATCAGCATAACAAGGCTCCCAGTTCTCCATGGCCTGTCCTGCCTTTCTGGATTTTACACTTTTTTCAGATGGCCCTTTTGACCGGGGGGAAGTGAGACTTCATTGTAGTGCAGATTTCTTTGCAAGCTTGCTTGGTTGGCCAAAAAGGGCGTATGCGTTTTTTCCTGAATATAGTCAGGAAAAAACGCATACGCCCTTTTTGGCCAAGTGCATCATTGTGGACGTTCTGCCTCTTTTCCTATGCTTTAAATGCAATTCCAGTCTACCCCCTGAAATCGGTTTCCTGCAATTCTGCCCCGCTTTCAAGTCCTCTTGGCCGCCTTACTTCAGTATATTTTTGGACGATAGCTGTCATTTATAACTCTGCAGGTTTGTGAATTACAGTGCCCCTGAGCTCCTTTCTTCAACTCGCTTTCTTGTGAGCTGGCTGCAACACCGCAGGATGGTTTCAGGCCCTAATCTGGTTCCGGCACGGCACGCTGAGCCTTTGGTTAATTCCTCTTCCTGGTGGGAAATGAGAGTTAAATTTGCCCGTCCAGACACCTCCAGCTAGTCTCTCATTGGTTCTCCCTATTCCTGTTTATCTTCCGCAGAAATTGCAAACTGGGCCAAACAGGAGGTTAAAGGCACAGACTCTCCAAGTCGGGAGAGTGTTAGTAAAGCGTCTGGAATGTTGCACCCGAGTACCAGGGGAAGAAAACTGACACATATTGGAACACGTCTCCCGATCACATGGTTGATCATACTCTGGGTTCCACATGCATGTTTTAGCTGAAGGAAGAATGCCTTAAACCTGGAGAGTTGAGACCCGTGGAATGGGTACCATGCAATATGACTTCAAAGGGTCTTCATTTGCTCACCGAACCTCTCCAGTCCTATCACTGCTGCGTTTATGCCCATGTACACACGCTTGATTCTCTTTCGGAGACATAGCAATCCATAGGTTTTAAGATACTTCCTAGTCAGTTACACTCTTAGGCATTTAATATGGGGTGTTGAGTCCATTTCGTTGAGCAAGGAGTAGCTCTTGTCTATTCCATATTTGGCTTAAGGAACTTTATCTGTGCTCATTTCAATCTCTGGTTTTATGCAGCACCCCAACTCACCTTTCCCCTTAAGCAAGCATAAGTTGGTTTTCTAAATTTGAGACCCTGTTCTGTTTTGTAATTCAGTTCCTGTGTAGCCTAGGTTACATTCCGTGTATTAGTGATATCTTATGATGTTTCTTTTTCTGTGTGACTTATTTCAGTTAGAATCATCGTACCTGAATCCACTCATTATGCTGCTACGGGCCTGATGACATAGATTTCATTGCTGAGTGATATTGCATTGTACGTAAGTACCACAACTTCTTTATCCATTTTTCACTTTCTGCGATATTGAACTTGTACCGTAAACCAGGTTCTTGTAAACAGAGCCGTCCCAACCTTTGGGGTGGCTGTGTCTTTTGATTTTAATTTCCCTAAGCTATAGGACCATAAGTGGAAGTGCCCTAGGCTCTGTTGCTTTGTTTTTTAGATGTTTCAGGAAACACCATACACTTCTCCCGAGTGGCTGTTGGCAATTTACATCCCGCCCATCAGCATAACAAGGCTCCCAGTTCTCCATGGCCTGTCCTGCCTTTCTGGATTTTACACTTTTTTCAGATGGCCCTTTTGACCGGGGGGAAGTGAGATTTCATTGTAGTGCAGAGTTCCTTTGCAAGCTTGCTTGGTTGGCCAAAAAGGGCGTATGCGTTTTTTCCTGAATATATTCAGGAAAAAACGCATACGCCCTTTTTGGCCAAGTGCATCATTGTGGACGTTCTGCCTCTTTTCCTATGCTTTAAATGCAATTCCAGTCTACCTCCTGAAATCGGTTTCCTGCAATTCTGCCCCGCTTTCAAGTCCTCTTGGCAGCCTTACTTCAGTATATTTTTGGACGATAGCTGTCATTTATAACTCTGCAGGTTTGTGAATTACAGTGCCCCTGAGCTCCTTTCTTCAACTCGCTTTCTCGTGAGCTGGCCGCAACACCGCAGGATGGCTTCAGGCCCTAATCCGGTTGCGGCACGGCACGCTGAGCCTTTGGTTAATTCCTCTTCCTGGTGGGAAATGAGAGTTAAATTTGCCCGTCCACACACCTCCAGCTAGTCTGTCATTGGTTCTCCCTATTCCTGTTCATCTTCCGCAGAAATTGCAAACTGGGCCAAACAGGAGGTTAAAGGCACTGACTCTCCAAGTCGGGAGAGTGTTAGTAAAGCGTCTGGAATGTTGCACCCGAGTACCAGGGGACGAAAACTGAGACATATTGGAACACGTCTCCCGATCACACGGTTGATCATACTCTGGGTTCCACATGCATGTTTTAGCTGAAGGAAGAATACCTTAAACCTGGAGAGTTGAGACCCGTGGAATGGGTACCATGCAATATGACTTCAAAGGGTCTTCATTTGCTCACCGAACCTCTCCAATCCTATCACTCCTGCGTTTATGCGCCTGTACACACACTTGATTCTCTTTCAGAGACATAGCAATCCATAGGTTTTAAGATACTTCCTAGTCAGGTACACTCTTAGGCATTTAATATGGGGTGTTGACTCCATTTCGTTGAGCAAGGAGTAGCTCTTGTCTATTCCATATTTGGCTTAAGGAACTTTATCTGTGCTCATTTCAATCTCTGGTTTTATGCAGCACCCCAACTCACCTTTCCCCTTAAGCAAGCATAAGTTGGGTTTCTAAATTTGAGACCCTGTTCTGTTTTGTAATTCAGTTCCTGTGTAGCCAAGTTTACATTCCGTGTATTAGTGATATCTTATGATGTTTCTTTTCCTGTGTGACTTATTTCAGTTAGAATCATCGTACCTGAATCCACTCATTATGCTGCTACGGGCCTGATGACATAGATTTCATTGCTGAGTGATATTGCATTGTACATAAGTACCACAACTTCTTTATCCATTTTTCACTTTCTGCGATATTGAACTTGTACCGTAAACGTGGTTCTTATAAACAGAGCCGTCCCAACCTTTGGGGTGGCTGTGTCTTTTTGATTTTAATTTCCCTAAGCTATAGGACCATAAGTGGAAGTGCCCTAGGCTCTGTTGCTTTGTTTTTTAGATGTTTCAGGAAACACCATACACTTCTCCCGAGTGGCTGTTGGCAATTTACATCCCGCCCATCAGCATAACAAGGCTCCCAGTTCTCCATGGCCTGTCCTGCCTTTCTGGATTTTACACTTTTTTCAGATGGCCCTTTTGACCGGGGGGAAGTGAGACTTCATTGTAGTGCAGATTTCCTTTGCAAGCTTGCTTGGTTGGCCAAAAAGGGCATATGCGTTTTTTCCTGAATATATTCAGGAAAAAACGCATACGCCCTTTTTGGCCAAGTGCATCATTGTGGACGTTCTGCCTCTTTTCCTATGCTTTAAATGCAATTCCAGTCTACCTCCTGAAATCGGTTTCCTGCAATTCTGCCCCGCTTTCAAGTCCTCTTGGCAGCCTTACTTCAGTATATTTTTGGACGATAGCTGTCATTTATAACTCTGCAGGTTTGTGAATTACAGTGCCCCTGAGCTCCTTTCTTCAACTCGCTTTCTCGTGAGCTGGCCGCAACACCGCAGGATGGCTTCAGGCCCTAATCTGGTTCCGGCACGGCACGCTGAGCCTTTGGTTAATTCCTCTTCCTGGTGGGAAATGAGAGTTAAATTTGCCCGTCCAGACACCTCCAGCTAGTCTGTCATTGGTTCTCCCTATTCCTGTTCATCTTCCGCAGAAATTGCAAACTGGGCCAAACAGGAGGTTAAAGGCACTGACTCTCCAAGTCGGGAGAGTGTTAGTAAAGCGTCTGGAATGTTGCACCCGAGTACCAGGGGACGAAAACTGAGACATATTGGAACACGTCTCCCGATCACACGGTTGATCATACTCTGGGTTCCACATGCATGTTTTAGCTGAAGGAAGAATACCTT
This sequence comes from Lagenorhynchus albirostris, assembly GCF_949774975.1. Classification (NCBI taxonomy): domain Eukaryota; kingdom Metazoa; phylum Chordata; class Mammalia; order Artiodactyla; family Delphinidae; genus Lagenorhynchus; species Lagenorhynchus albirostris. Next base: position 1,825,598 of record NW_026783575.1, on the reverse strand, counting down.
ATACCTGGAGAGTTGAGACCCGTGGAATGGGTACCATGCAATATGACTTCAAAGGGTCTTCAATTGCTCACCGAACCTCTCCAATCCTATCACTGCTGCGTTTATGCCCCTGTACACACACTTGATTCTCTTTCAGAGACATAGCAATCCATAGGTTTTAAGATACTTCCTAGTCAGGTACACTCTTAGGCATTTAATATGGGGTGTTGAGTCCATTTCGTTGAGCAAGTAGTAGCTCTTGTCTATTCCATATTTGGCTTAAGGAACTTTATCTGTGCTCATTTCAATCTCTGGTTTTATGTAGCACCCCAACTCACCTTTCCCCTTAAGCAAGCATAAGTTGGTTTTCTAAATTTGAGACCCTGTTCTGTTTTGTAATTCAGTTCCTGTGTAGCCAAGCTTACATTCCGTGTATTAGTGATATCTTATGATGTTTCTTTTTCTGTGTGACTTATTTCAGTTAGAATCATCGTACCAATCCACTCATTATGCTGCTACGGGCCTGATGACATAGATTTCCTTGCTGAGTGATACTGCATTGTACGTAAGTACCACAACTTCTTTATCCATTTTTCACTTTCTGCGATATTGAACTTGTACCGTAAACCAGGTTCTTGTAAACAGAGCCGTCCCAACCTTTGGGGTGGCTGTGTCTTTTTGATTTTAATTTCCCTAAGCTATAGGACCATAAGTGGAAGTGCCCTAGGCTCTGTTGCTTTGTTTTTTAGATGTTTCAGGAAACACCATACACTTCTCCCGAGTGGCTGTTGGCAATTTACATCCCGCCCATCAGCATAACAAGGCTCCCAGTTCTCCATGGCCTGTCCTCCCTTTCTGGATTTTACACTTTTTTCAGATGGCCCTTTTGACCGGGGGGAAGTGAGACTTCATTGTAGTGCAGATTTCCTTTGCAAGCTTGCTTGGTTGGCCAAAAAGGGCGTATGCGTTTTTTCCTGAATATATTCAGGAAAAAAGGCATACGCCCTTTTTGGCCAAGTGCATCATTGTGGACGTTCTGCCTCTTTTCCTATGCTTTAAATGCAATTCCAGTCTACCTCCTGAAATCGGTTTCCTGCAATTCTGCCCCGCTTTCAAGTCCTCTTGGCAGCCTTACTTCAGTATATTTTTGGACGATAGCTGTCATTTATAACTCTGCAGGTTTGTGAATTACAGTGCCCCTGAGCTCCTTTCTTCAACTCGCTTTCTCGTGAGCTGGCCGCAACACCGCAGGATGGCTTCAGGCCCTAATCCGGTTGCGGCACGGCACGCTGAGCCTTTGGTTAATTCCTCTTCCTGGTGGGAAATGAGAGTTAAATTTGCCCGTCCACACACCTCCAGCTAGTCTGTCATTGGTTCTCCCTATTCCTGTTCATCTTCCGCAGAAATTGCAAACTGGGCCAAACAGGAGGTTAAAGGCACTGACTCTCCAAGTCGGGAGAGTGTTAGTAAAGCGTCTGGAATGTTGCACCCGAGTACCAGGGGACGAAAACTGAGACATATTGGAACACGTCTCCCGATCACACGGTTGATCATACTCTGGGTTCCACATGCATGTTTTAGCTGAAGGAAGAATACCTTAAACCTGGAGAGTTGAGACCCGTGGAATGGGTACCATGCAATATGACTTCAAAGGGTCTTCATTTGCTCACCGAACCTCTCCAATCCTATCACTCCTGCGTTTATGCGCCTGTACACACACTTGATTCTCTTTCAGAGACATAGCAATCCATAGGTTTTAAGATACTTCCTAGTCAGGTACACTCTTAGGCATTTAATATGGGGTGTTGACTCCATTTCGTTGAGCAAGGAGTAGCTCTTGTCTATTCCATATTTGGCTTAAGGAACTTTATCTGTGCTCATTTCAATCTCTGGTTTTATGCAGCACCCCAACTCACCTTTCCCCTTAAGCAAGCATAAGTTGGGTTTCTAAATTTGAGACCCTGTTCTGTTTTGTAATTCAGTTCCTGTGTAGCCAAGTTTACATTCCGTGTATTAGTGATATCTTATGATGTTTCTTTTCCTGTGTGACTTATTTCAGTTAGAATCATCGTACCTGAATCCACTCATTATGCTGCTACGGGCCTGATGACATAGATTTCATTGCTGAGTGATATTGCATTGTACATAAGTACCACAACTTCTTTATCCATTTTTCACTTTCTGCGATATTGAACTTGTACCGTAAACGTGGTTCTTATAAACAGAGCCGTCCCAACCTTTGGGGTGGCTGTGTCTTTTTGATTTTAATTTCCCTAAGCTATAGGACCATAAGTGGAAGTGCCCTAGGCTCTGTTGCTTTGTTTTTTAGATGTTTCAGGAAACACCATACACTTCTCCCGAGTGGCTGTTGGCAATTTACATCCCGCCCATCAGCATAACAAGGCTCCCAGTTCTCCATGGCCTGTCCTGCCTTTCTGGATTTTACACTTTTTTCAGATGGCCCTTTTGACCGGGGGGAAGTGAGACTTCATTGTAGTGCAGATTTCCTTTGCAAGCTTGCTTGGTTGGCCAAAAAGGGCATATGCGTTTTTTCCTGAATATATTCAGGAAAAAACGCATACGCCCTTTTTGGCCAAGTGCATCATTGTGGACGTTCTGCCTCTTTTCCTATGCTTTAAATGCAATTCCAGTCTACCTCCTGAAATCGGTTTCCTGCAATTCTGCCCCGCTTTCAAGTCCTCTTGGCAGCCTTACTTCAGTATATTTTTGGACGATAGCTGTCATTTATAACTCTGCAGGTTTGTGAATTACAGTGCCCCTGAGCTCCTTTCTTCAACTCGCTTTCTCGTGAGCTGGCCGCAACACCGCAGGATGGCTTCAGGCCCTAATCTGGTTCCGGCACGGCACGCTGAGCCTTTGGTTAATTCCTCTTCCTGGTGGGAAATGAGAGTTAAATTTGCCCGTCCAGACACCTCCAGCTAGTCTGTCATTGGTTCTCCCTATTCCTGTTCATCTTCCGCAGAAATTGCAAACTGGGCCAAACAGGAGGTTAAAGGCACTGACTCTCCAAGTCGGGAGAGTGTTAGTAAAGCGTCTGGAATGTTGCACCCGAGTACCAGGGGACGAAAACTGAGACATATTGGAACACGTCTCCCGATCACACGGTTGATCATACTCTGGGTTCCACATGCATGTTTTAGCTGAAGGAAGAATACCTTATACCTGGAGAGTTGAGACCCGTGGAATGGGTACCATGCAATATGACTTCAAAGGGTCTTCAATTGCTCACCGAACCTCTCCAATCCTATCACTGCTGCGTTTATGCCCCTGTACACACACTTGATTCTCTTTCAGAGACATAGCAATCCATAGGTTTTAAGATACTTCCTAGTCAGGTACACTCTTAGGCATTTAATATGGGGTGTTGAGTCCATTTCGTTGAGCAAGTAGTAGCTCTTGTCTATTCCATATTTGGCTTAAGGAACTTTATCTGTGCTCATTTCAATCTCTGGTTTTATGTAGCACCCCAACTCACCTTTCCCCTTAAGCAAGCATAAGTTGGTTTTCTAAATTTGAGACCCTGTTCTGTTTTGTAATTCAGTTCCTGTGTAGCCAAGCTTACATTCCGTGTATTAGTGATATCTTATGATGTTTCTTTTTCTGTGTGACTTATTTCAGTTAGAATCATCGTACCAATCCACTCATTATGCTGCTACGGGCCTGATGACATAGATTTCCTTGCTGAGTGATACTGCATTGTACGTAAGTACCACAACTTCTTTATCCATTTTTCACTTTCTGCGATATTGAACTTGTACCGTAAACCAGGTTCTTGTAAACAGAGCCGTCCCAACCTTTGGGGTGGCTGTGTCTTTTTGATTTTAATTTCCCTAAGCTATAGGACCATAAGTGGAAGTGCCCTAGGCTCTGTTGCTTTGTTTTTTAGATGTTTCAGGAAACACCATACACTTCTCCCGAGTGGCTGTTGGCAATTTACATCCCGCCCATCAGCATAACAAGGCTCCCAGTTCTCCATGGCCTGTCCTCCCTTTCTGGATTTTACACTTTTTTCAGATGGCCCTTTTGACCGGGGGGAAGTGAGACTTCATTGTAGTGCAGATTTCCTTTGCAAGCTTGCTTGGTTGGCCAAAAAGGGCGTATGCGTTTTTTCCTGAATATATTCAGGAAAAAAGGCATACGCCCTTTTTGGCCAAGTGCATCATTGTGGACGTTCTGCCTCTTTTCCTATGCTTTAAATGCAATTCCAGTCTACCTCCTGAAATCGGTTTCCTGCAATTCTGCCCCGCTTTCAAGTCCTCTTGGCAGCCTTACTTCAGTATATTTTTGGACGATAGCTGTCATTTATAACTCTGCAGTTTTGTGAATTACAGTGCCCCTGAGCTCCTTTCTTCAACTCGCTTTCTCGTGAGCTGGCCGCAACACCGCAGGATTGCTTCAGGCCCTAATCTGGTTCCGGCATGGCACGCTTAGCCTTTGGTTAATTCCTCTTCCTGGTGCGAAATGAGAGTTAAATTTGCCCGTCCAGACACCTCCAGCTAGTCTGTCATTGGTTCTGCCTATTCCTGTTCATCTTCCGCAGAAATTGCAAACTGGGCCAAACAGGAGGTTAAAGGCACTGACTCTCCAAGCCGGGAGAGTGTTAGTAAAGCGTCTGGAATGTTGCACCCGAGTACCAGGGGACGAAAACTGAGACATATTGGAACACGTCTCCCGATCACACGGTTGATCATACTCTGGGTTCCACATGCATGTTTTAGCTGAAGGAAGAATACCTTAAACCTGGAGAGTTGAGACCCGTGGAATGGGTACCATGCAATATGACTTCAAAGGGTCTTCATTTGCTCACCGAACCTCTCCAATCCTATCACTGCTGCGTTTATGCCCCTGCACACACGCTTGATTCTCTTTCGGAGACATAGCAATCCATAGGTTTTAAGATACTTCCTAGTCAGGTACATTCTTAGGTGTTTAATATGGGGTGTTGAATCCATTTCGTTGAGCAAGGTGTAGCTCTTGTCTATTCCATATTTGGCTTAAGGAACTTTATCTGTGCTCATTTCAATCTCTGGTTTTATGCAGCACCCCAACTCACCTTTCCCCTTAAGCAAGCATAAGTTTGTTTTCTAAATTTGAGACCCTGTTCTGTTTTGTAATTCAGTTCCTGTGTAGCCAAGTTTACATTCCGTGTATTAGTGATATCTTATGATGTTTCTTTTTCTGTGTGACTTATTTCAGTTAGAATCATCATACCTGAATCCACTCATTATGCTGGTACGGGCCTGATGACATAGATTTCCTTGCTGAGTGATACTGCATTGTACGTAAGTACCACAACTTCTTTATCCATTTTTCACTTTCTGCGATATTGAACTTGTACCGTAAACCAGGTTCTTGTAAACAGAGCCGTCCCAACCTTTGGGGTGGCTGTGTCTTTTTGATTTTAATTTCCCTAAGCTATAGGACCATAAGTGGAAGTGCCCTAGGCTCTGTTGCTTTGTTTTTTAGATGTTTCAGGAAACACCATACACTTCTCCCGAGTGGCTGTTGGCAATTTACATCCCGCCCATCAGCATAACAAGGCTCCCAGTTCTCCATGGCCTGTCCTGCCTTTCTGGATTTTACACTTTTTTCAGATGGCCCTTTTGACCGGGGGGAAGTGAGACTTCATTGTAGTGCAGATTTCCTTTGCAAGCTTGCTTGGTTGGCCAAAAAGGGCGTATGCGTTTTTTCCTGAATATATTCAGGAAAAAACGCATACGCCCTTTTTGGCCAAGTGCATCATTGTGGACGTTCTGCCTCTTTTCCTATGCTTTAAATGCAATTCCAGTCTACCTCCTGAAATCGGTTTCCTGCAATTCTGCCCCGCTTTCAAGTCCTCTTGGCAGCCTTACTTCAGTATATTTTTGGACGATAGCTGTCATTTATAACTCTGCAGGTTTGTGAATTACAGTGCCCCTGAGCTCCTTTCTTCAACTCGCTTTCTTGTGAGCTGGCCACAACACCGCAGGATGGCTTCAGGCCCTAATCTGGTTCCGGCACGGCACGCTGAGCCTTTGGTTAATTCCTCTTCCTGGTGCGAAATGAGAGTTAAATTTGCCCGTCCAGACACCTCCAGCTAGTTTGTCATTGGTTCTGCCTATTCCTGTTCATCTTCCGCAGAAATTGCAAACTGGGCCAAACAGGAGGTTAAAGGCACTGACTCTCCAAGCCGGGAGAGTGTTAGTAAAGCGTCTGGAATGTTGCACCCGAGTACCAGGGGACGAAAACTGAGACATATTGGAACACGTCTCCCGATCACACGGTTGATCATACTCTGGGTTCCACATGCATGTTTTAGCTGAAGGAAGAATACCTTAAACCTGGAGAGTTGAGACCCGTGGAATGGGTACCATGCAATATGACTTCAAAGGGTCTTCATTTGCTCACCGAACCTCTCCAATCCTATCACTGCTGCGTTTATGCCCCTGTACACACACTTGATTCTCTTTCAGAGACATAGCAATCCATAGGTTTTAAGATACTTCCTAGTCAGGTACACTCTTAGGCATTTAATATGGGGTGTTGAGTCCATTTCGTTGAGCAAGGAGTAGCTCTTGTCTATTCCATATTTGGCTTAAGGAACTTTATCTGTGCTCATTTCAATCTCTGGTTTTATGCAGCACCCCAACTCACCTTTCCCCTTAAGCAAGCATAAGTTGGTTTTCTAAATTTGAGACCCTGTTCTGTTTTGTAATTCAGTTCCTGTGTAGCCAAGGTTACATTCCGTGTATTAGTGATATCTTATGATGTTTCTTTTCCTGTGTGACTTATTTCAGTGAGAATCATCATACCTGAATCCACTCATTATGGTGCTACGGGGCTGATGACATAGATTTCATTGCTGAGTGATATTGCATTGTACGTAAGTACCACAACTTCTTTATCCATTTTTCACTTTCTGCGATATTGAACTTGTACCGTAAACCAGGTTCTTGTAAACAGAGCCGTCCCAACCTTTGGGGTGGCTGTGTCTTTTGATTTTAATTTCCCTAAGCTATAGGACCATAAGTGGAAGTGCCCTAGGCTCTGTTGCTTTGTTTTTTAGATGTTTCAGGAAACACCATACACTTCTCCCGAGTGGCTGTTGGCAATTGACATCCCGCCCATCAGCATAACAAGGCTCCCAGTTCTCCATGGCCTGTCCTGCCTTTCTGGATTTTACACTTTTTTCAGATGGCCCTTTTGACCGGGGGGAAGTGAGACTTCATTGTAGTGCAGATTTCCTTTGCAAGCTTGCTTGGTTGGCCAAAAAGGGCGTATGCGTTTTTTCCTGAATATATTCAGGAAAAAAGGCATACGCCCTTTTTGGCCAAGTGCATCATTGTGGACGTTCTGCCTCTTTTCCTATGCTTTAAATGCAATTCCAGTCTACCTCCTGAAATCGGTTTCCTGCAATTCTGCCCCGCTTTCAAGTCCTCTTGGCAGCCTTACTTCAGTATATTTTTGGACGATAGCTGTCATTTATAACTCTGCAGGTTTGTGAATTACAGTGCCCCTGAGCTCCTTTCTTCAACTCGCTTTCTCGTGAGCTGGCCGCAACACCGCAGGATTGCTTCAGGCCCTAATCTGGTTCCGGCATGGCACGCTTAGCCTTTGGTTAATTCCTCTTCCTGGTGCGAAATGAGAGTTAAATTTGCCCGTCCAGACACCTCCAGCTAGTCTGTCATTGGTTCTGCCTATTCCTGTTCATCTTCCACAGAAATTGCAAACTGGGCCAAACAGGAGGTTAAAGGCACTGACTCTCCAAGTCGGGAGAGTGTTAGTAAAGCGTCTGGAATGTTGCACCCGAGTACCAGGGGACGAAAACTGAGACATATTGGAACACGTCTCCCGATCACACGGTTGATCATACTCTGGGTTCCACATGCATGTTTTAGCTGAAGGAAGAATACCTTAAACCTGGAGAGTTGAGACCCGTGGAATGGGTACCATGCAATATGACTTCAAAGGGTCTTCATTTGCTCACCGAACCTCTCCAATCCTATCACTGCTGCGTTTATGCCCCTGCACACACGCTTGATTCTCTTTCGGAGACATAGCAATCCATAGGTTTTAAGATACTTCCTAGTCAGGTACATTCTTAGGTGTTTAATATGGGGTGCTGAATCCATTTCGTTGAGCAAGGAGTAGCTCTTGTCTATTCCATATTTGGCTTAAGGAACTTTATCTGTGCTCATTTCAATCTCTGGTTTTATGCAGCACCCCAACTCACCTTTCCCCTTAAGCAAGCATAAGTTGGTTTTCTAAATTTGAGACCCTGTTCTGTTTTGTAATTCAGTTCCTGTGTAGCCAAGTTTACATTCCGTGTATTAGTGATATCTTATGATGTTTCTTTTCCTGTGTGACTTATTTCAGTTAGAATCATCATACCTGAATCCACTCATTATGCTGCTACGGGCCTGATGACATAGATTTCCTTGCTGAGTGATATTGCATTGTACGTAAGTACCACAACTTCTTTATCCATTTTTCACTTTCTGCGATATTGAACTTGTACCGTAAACCAGGTTCTTGTAAACAGAGCCGTCCCAACCTTTGGGGTGGCTGTGTCTTTTTGATTTTAATTTCCCTAAGCTATAGGACCATAAGTGGAAGTGCCCTAGGCTCTGTTGCTTTGTTTTTTAGATGTTTCAGGAAACACCATACACTTCTCCCGAGTGGCTGTTGGCAATTTACATCCCGCCCATCAGCATAACAAGGCTCCCAGTTCTCCATGGCCTGTCCTGCCTTTCTGGATTTTACACTTTTTTCAGATGGCCCTTTTGACCGGGGGGAAGTGAGACTTCATTGTAGTGCAGATTTCCTTTGCAAGCTTGCTTGGTTGGCCAAAAAGGGCGTATGCGTTTTTTCCTGAATATATTCAGGAAAAAACGCATACGCCCTTTTTGGCCAAGTGCATCATTGTGGACGTTCTGCCTCTTTTCCTATGCTTTAAATGCAATTCCAGTCTACCTCCTGAAATCGGTTTCCTGCAATTCTGCCCCGCTTTCAAGTCCTCTTGGCAGCCTTACTTCAGTATATTTTTGGACGATAGCTGTCATTTATAACTCTGCAGGTTTGTGAATTACAGTGCCCCTGAGCTCCTTTCTTCAACTCGCTTTCTCGTGAGCTGGCCGCAACACCGCAGGATGGCTTCAGGCCCTAATCTGGTTCCGGCACGGCACGCTGAGCCTTTGGTTAATTCCTCTTCCTGGTGGGAAATGAGAGTTAAATTTGCCCGTCCAGACACCTCCAGCTAGTCTGTCATTGGTTCTCCCTATTCCTGTTCATCTTCCACAGAAATTGCAAACTGGGCCAAACAGGAGGTTAAAGGCACTGACTCTCCAAGTCGGGAGAGTGTTAGTAAAGCGTCTGGAATGTTGCACCCGAGTACCAGGGGACGAAAACTGAGACATATTGGAACACGTCTCCCGATCACACGGTTGATCATACTCTGGGTTCCACATGCATGTTTTAGCTGAAGGAAGAATACCTTAAACCTGGAGAGTTGAGACCCGTGGAATGGGTACCATGCAATATGACTTCAAAGGGTCTTCATTTGCTCACCGAACCTCTCCAATCCTATCACTGCTGCGTTTATGCCCCTGTACACACACTTGATTCTCTTTCAGAGACATAGCAATCCATAGGTTTTAAGATACTTCCTAGTCAGGTACACTCTTAGGCATTTAATATGGGGTGTTGAATCCATTTCGTTGAGCAAGGAGTAGCTCTTGTCTATTCCATATTTGGCTTAAGGAACTTTATCTGTGCTCATTTCAATCTCTGGTTTTATGCAGCACCCCAACTCACCTTTCCCCTTAAGCAAGCATAAGTTGGTTTTCTAAATTTGAGACCCTGTTCTGTTTTGTAATTCAGTTCCTGTGTAGCCAAGTTTACATTCCGTGTATTAGTGATATCTTATGATGTTTCTTTTTCTGTGTGACTTATTTCAGTTAGAATCATCGTACCTGAATCCACTCATTATGCTGCTACGGGCCTGATGACATAGATTTCATTGCTGAGTGATATTGCATTGTACGTAAGTACCACAACTTCTTTATCCATTTTTCACTTTCTGCGATATTGAACTTGTACCGTAAACCAGGTTCTTGTAAACAGAGCCGTCCCAAACTTTGGGATGGCTGTGTCTTTTGATTTTAATTTCCCTAAGCTATAGGACCATAAGTGGAAGTGCCCTAGGCTCTGTTGCTTTGTTTTTTAGATGTTTCAGGAAACACCATACACTTCTCCCGAGTGGCTGTTGGCAATTTACATCCCGCCCATCAGCATAACAAGGCTCCCAGTTCTCCATGGCCTGTCCTGCCTTTCTGGATTTTACACTTTTTTCAGATGGCCCTTTTGACCGGGGGGAAGTGAGACTTCATTGTAGTGCAGATTTCCTTTGCAAGCTTGCTTGGTTGGCCAAAAAGGGCGTATGCGTTTTTTCCTGAATATATTCAGGAAAAAAGGCATACGCCCTTTTTGGCCAAGTGCATCATTGTGGACGTTCTGCCTCTTTTCCTATGCTTTAAATGCAATTCCAGTCTACCTCCTGAAATCGGTTTCCTGCAATTCTGCCCCGCTTTCAAGTCCTCTTGGCAGCCTTACTTCAGTATATTTTTGGACGATAGCTGTCATTTATAACTCTGCAGGTTTGTGAATTACAGTGCCCCTGAGCTCCTTTCTTCATGTCGCTTTCTTGTGAGCTGGCCGCAACACCGCAGGATGGCTTCAGGCCCTAATCTGGTTCCGGCACGGCACGCTGAGCCTTTGGTTAATTCCTCTTCCTGGTGGGAAATGAGAGTTAAATTTGCCCGTCCAGACACCTCCAGCTAGTCTGTCATTGGTTCTCCCTATTCCTGTTCATCTTCCACAGAAATTGCAAACTGGGCCAAACAGGAGGTTAAAGGCACTGACTCTCCAAGTCGGGAGAGTGTTAGTAAAGCGTCTGGAATGTTGCACCCGAGTACCAGGGGACGAAAACTGAGACATATTGGAACACGTCTCCCGATCACACGGTTGATCATACTCTGGGTTCCACATGCATGTTTTAGCTGAAGGAAGAATACCTTAAACCTGGAGAGTTGAGACCCGTGGAATGGGTACCATGCAATATGACTTCAAAGGGTCTTCATTTGCTCACCGAACCTCTCCAGTCCTATCACTGCTGCGTTTATGCCCCTGTACACACACTTGATTCTCTTTCAGAGACATAGCAATCCATAGGTTTTAAGATACTTCCTAGTCAGGTACACTCTTAGGCATTTAATATGGGGTGTTGAATCCATTTCGTTGAGCAAGGAGTAGCTCTTGTCTATTCCATATTTGGCTTAAGGAACTTTATCTGTGCTCATTTCAATCTCTGGTTTTATGCAGCACCCCAACTCACCTTTCCCCTTAAGCAAGCATAAGTTGGTTTTCTAAATTTGAGACCCTGTTCTGTTTTGTAATTCAGTTCCTGTGTAGCCAAGGTTACATTCCGTGTATTAGTGATATCTTATGATGTTTCTTTTTCTGTGTGACTTATTTCAGTTAGAATCATCATACCTGAATCCACTCATTATGCTGCTACGGGCCTGATGACATAGATTTCCTTGCTGAGTGATACTGCATTGTACGTAAGTACCACAACTTCTTTATCCATTTTTCACTTTCTGCGATATTGAACTTGTACCGTAAACCAGGTTCTTGTAAACAGAGCCGTCCCAACCTTTGGGGTGGCTGTGTCTTTTGATTTTAATTTCCCTAAGCTATAGGACCATAAGTGGAAGTGCCCTAGGCTCTGTTGCTTTGTTTTTTAGATGTTTCAGGAAACACCATACACTTCTCCCGAGTGGCTGTTGGCAATTTACATCCCGCCCATCAGCATAACAAGGCTCCCAGTTCTCCATGGCCTGTCCTGCCTTTCTGGATTTTACACTTTTTTCAGATGGCCCTTTTGACCGGGGGGAAGTGAGACTTCATTGTAGTGCAGATTTCCTTTGCAAGCTTGCTTGGTTGGCCAAAAAGGGCGTATGCGTTTTTTCCTGAATATATTCAGGAAAAAAGGCATACGCCCTTTTTGGCCAAGTGCATCATTGTGGACGTTCTGCCTCTTTTCCTATGCTTTAAATGCAATTCCAGTCTACCTCCTGAAATCGGTTTCCTGCAATTCTGCCCCGCTTTCAAGTCCTCTTGGCAGCCTTACTTCAGTATATTTTTGGACGATAGCTGTCATTTATAACTCTGCAGGTTTGTGAATTACAGTGCCCCTGAGCTCCTTTCTTCATGTCGCTTTCTTGTGAGCTGGCCGCAACACCGCAGGATGGCTTCAGGCCCTAATCTGGTTCCGGCACGGCACGCTGAGCCTTTGGTTAATTCCTCTTCCTGGTGGGAAATGAGAGTTAAATTTGCCCGTCCATTCACCTCCAGCTAGTCTGTCATTGGTTCTCCCTATTCCTGTTCATCTTCCGCAGAAATTGCAAACTGGGCCAAACAGGAGGTTAAAGGCACTGACTCTCCAAGTCGGGAGAGTGTTAGTAAAGCGTCTGGAATGTTGCACCCGAGTACCAGGGGACGAAAACTGACACATATTGGAACACGTCTCCCGATCACACGGTTGATCATACTCTGGGTTCCACATGCATGTTTTAGCTGAAGGAAGAATACCTTAAACCTGGAGAGTTGAGACCCGTGGAATGGGTACCATGCAATATGACTTCAAAGGGTCTTCATTTGCTCACCGAACCTCTCCAATCCTATCACTGCTGCGTTTATGCCCCTGTACACACACTTGATTCTCTTTCAGAGACATAGCAATCCATAGGTTTTAAGATACTTCCTAGTCAGGTACACTCTTAGGCATTTAATATGGGGTGTTGAATCCATTTCGTTGAGCAAGGAGTAGCTCTTGTCTATTCCATATTTGGCTTAAGGAACTTTATCTGTGCTCATTTCAATCTCTGGTTTTATGCAGCACCCCAACTCACCTTTCCCCTTAAGCAAGCATAAGTTGGTTTTCTAAATTTGAGACCCTGTTCTGTTTTGTAATTCAGTTCCTGTGTAGCCAAGGTTACATTCCGTGTATTAGTGATATCTTATGATGTTTCTTTTCCTGTGTGACTTATTTCAGTTAGAATCATCGTACCTGAATCCACTCATTATGCTGCTACGGGCCTGATGACATAGATTTCATTGCTGAGTGATATTGCATTGTACGTAAGTACCACAACTTCTTTATCCATTTTTCACTTTCTGCGATATTGAACTTGTACCGTAAACCAGGTTCTTGTAAACAGAGCTGTCCCAAACTTTGGGGTGGCTGTGTCTTTTGATTTTAATTTCCCTAAGCTATAGGACCATAAGTGGAAGTGCCCTAGGCTCTGTTGCTTTGTTTTTTAGATGTTTCAGGAAACACCATACACTTCTTCCGAGTGGCTGTTGGCAATTTACATCCCGCCCATCAGCATAACAAGGCTCCCAGTTCTCCATGGCCTGTCCTGCCTTTCTGGATTTTACACTTTTTTCAGATGGCCCTTTTGACCGGGGGGAAGTGAGACTTCATTGTAGTGCAGATTTCCTTTGCAAGCTTGCTTGGTTGGCCAAAAAGGGCGTATGCGTTTTTTCCTGAATATATTCAGGAAAAAACGCATACGCCCTTTTTGGCCAAGTGCATCATTGTGGACGTTCTGCCTCTTTTCCTATGCTTTAAATGCAATTCCAGTCTACCTCCTGAAATCGGTTTCCTGCAATTCTGCCCCGCTTTCAAGTCCTCTTGGCAGCCTTACTTCAGTATATTTTTGGACGATAGCTGTCATTTATAACTCTGCAGGTTTGTGAATTACAGTGCCCCTGAGCTCCTTTCTTCAAGTCGCTTTCTCGTGAGCTGGCCGCAACACCGCAGGATGGCTTCAGGCCCTAATCTGGTTCCGGCACGGCACGCTGAGCCTTTGGTTAATTCCTCTTCCTGGTGGGAAATGAGAGTTAAATTTGCCCGTCCAGACACCTCCAGCTAGTCTGTCATTGGTTCTGCCTATTCCTGTTCATCTTCCACAGAAATTGCAAACTGGGCCAAACAGGAGGTTAAAGGCACTGACTCTCCAAGTCGGGAGAGTGTTAGTAAAGCGTCTGGAATGTTGCACCCGAGTACCAGGGGACGAAGACTGAGACATATTGGAACACGTCTCCCGATCACACGGTTGATCATACTCTGGGTTCCACATGCATGTTTTAGCTGAAGGAAGAATACCTTAAACCTGGAGAGTTGAGACCCGTGGAATGGGTACCATGCAATATGACTTCAAAGGGTCTTCATTTGCTCACCGAACCTCTCCAGTCCTATCACTGCTGCGTTTATGCCCCTGTACACACACTTGATTCTCTTTCAGAGACATAGCAATCCATAGGTTTTAAGATACTTCCTAGTCAGGTACACTCTTAGGCATTTAATATGGGGTGTTGAATCCATTTCGTTGAGCAAGGAGTAGCTCTTGTCTATTCCATATTTGGCTTAAGGAACTTTATCTGTGCTCATTTCAATCTCTGGTTTTATGCAGCACCCCAACTCACCTTTCCCCTTAAGCAAGCATAAGTTGGTTTTCTAAATTTGAGACCCTGTTCTGTTTTGTAATTCAGTTCCTGTGTAGCCAAGGTTACATTCCGTGTATTAGTGATATCTTATGATGTTTCTTTTCCTGTGTGACTTATTTCAGTTAGAATCATCATACCTGAATCCACTCATTATGCTGCTACGGGCCTGATGACATAGATTTCATTGCTGAGTGATATTGCATTGTACGTAAGTACCACAACTTCTTTATCCATTTTTCACTTTCTGCGATATTGAACTTGTACCGTAAACCAGGTTCTTGTAAACAGAGCCGTCCCAACCTTTGGGGTGGCTGTGTTTTTGATTTTAATTTCCCTAAGCTATAGGACCATAAGTGGAAGTGCCCTAGGCTCTGTTGCTTTGTTTTTTAGATGTTTCAGGAAACACCATACACTTCTCCCTAGTGGCTGTTGGCAATTTACATCCCGCCCATCAGCATAACAAGGCTCCCAGTTCTCCATGGCCTGTCCTGCCTTTCTGGATTTTACACTTTTTTCAGATGGCCCTTTTGACCGGGGGGAAGTGAGACTTCACTGTAGTGCAGATTTCCTTTGCAAGCTTGCTTGGTTGGCCAAAAAGGGCGTATGCGTTTTTTCCTGAATATATTCAGGAAAAAACGCATACGCCCTTTTTGGCCAAGTGCATCATTGTGGACGTTCTGCCTCTTTTCCTATGCTTTAAATGCAATTCCAGTCTACCTCCTGAAATCGGTTTCCTGCAATTCTGCCCCGCTTTCAAGTCCTCTTGGCAGCCTTACTTCAGTATATTTTTGGACGATAGCTGTCATTTATAACTCTGCAGGTTTGTGAATTACAGTGCCCCTGAGCTCCTTTCTTCATGTCGCTTTCTTGTGAGCTGGCCGCAACACCGCAGGATGGCTTCAGGCCCTAATCTGGTTCCGGCACGGCACGCTGAGCCTTTGGTTAATTCCTCTTCCTGGTGGGAAATGAGAGTTAAATTTGCCCGTCCATTCACCTCCAGCTAGTCTGTCATTGGTTCTCCCTATTCCTGTTCATCTTCCGCAGAAATTGCAAACTGGGCCAAACAGGAGGTTAAAGGCACTGACTCTCCAAGTCGGGAGAGTGTTAGTAAAGCGTCTGGAATGTTGCACCCGAGTACCAGGGGACGAAAACTGAGACATATTGGAACACGTCTCCCGATCACACGGTTGATCATACTCTGGGTTCCACATGCATGTTTTAGCTGAAGGAAGAATACCTTAAACCTGGAGAGTTGAGACCCGTGGAATGGGTACCATGCAATATGACTTCAAAGGGTCTTCATTTGCTCACCGAACCTCTCCAATCCTATCACTGCTGCGTTTATGCCCCTGTACACACACTTGATTCTCTTTCAGAGACATAGCAATCCATAGGTTTTAAGATACTTCCTAGTCAGGTACACTCTTAGGCATTTAATATGGGGTGTTGAATCCATTTCGTTGAGCAAGGAGTAGCTCTTGTCTATTCCATATTTGGCTTAAGGAACTTTATCTGTGCTCATTTCAATCTCTGGTTTTATGCAGCACCCCAACTCACCTTTCCCCTTAAGCAAGCATAAGTTGGTTTTCTAAATTTGAGACCCTGTTCTGTTTTGTAATTCAGTTCCTGTGTAGCCAAGTTTACATTCCGTGTATTAGTGATATCTTATGATGTTTCTTTTTCTGTGTGACTTATTTCAGTTAGAATCATCGTACCTGAATCCACTCATTATGCTGCTACGGGCCTGATGACATAGATTTCATTGCTGAGTGATATTGCATTGTACGTAAGTACCACAACTTCTTTATCCATTTTTCACTTTCTGCGATATTGAACTTGTACCGTAAACCAGGTTCTTGTAAACAGAGCCGTCCCAAACTTTGGGATGGCTGTGTCTTTTGATTTTAATTTCCCTAAGCTATAGGACCATAAGTGGAAGTGCCCTAGGCTCTGTTGCTTTGTTTTTTAGATGTTTCAGGAAACACCATACACTTCTCCCGAGTGGCTGTTGGCAATTTACATCCCGCCCATCAGCATAACAAGGCTCCCAGTTCTCCATGGCCTGTCCTGCCTTTCTGGATTTTACACTTTTTTCAGATGGCCCTTTTGACCGGGGGGAAGTGAGACTTCATTGTAGTGCAGATTTCCTTTGCAAGCTTGCTTGGTTGGCCAAAAAGGGCGTATGCGTTTTTTCCTGAATATATTCAGGAAAAAAGGCATACGCCCTTTTTGGCCAAGTGCATCATTGTGGACGTTCTGCCTCTTTTCCTATGCTTTAAATGCAATTCCAGTCTACCTCCTGAAATCGGTTTCCTGCAATTCTGCCCCGCTTTCAAGTCCTCTTGGCAGCCTTACTTCAGTATATTTTTGGACGATAGCTGTCATTTATAACTCTGCAGGTTTGTGAATTACAGTGCCCCTGAGCTCCTTTCTTCATGTCGCTTTCTTGTGAGCTGGCCGCAACACCGCAGGATGGCTTCAGGCCCTAATCTGGTTCCGGCACGGCACGCTGAGCCTTTGGTTAATTCCTCTTCCTGGTGGGAAATGAGAGTTAAATTTGCCCGTCCAGACACCTCCAGCTAGTCTGTCATTGGTTCTCCCTATTCCTGTTCATCTTCCACAGAAATTGCAAACTGGGCCAAACAGGAGGTTAAAGGCACTGACTCTCCAAGTCGGGAGAGTGTTAGTAAAGCGTCTGGAATGTTGCACCCGAGTACCAGGGGACGAAAACTGAGACATATTGGAACACGTCTCCCGATCACACGGTTGATCATACTCTGGGTTCCACATGCATGTTTTAGCTGAAGGAAGAATACCTTAAACCTGGAGAGTTGAGACCCGTGGAATGGGTACCATGCAATATGACTTCAAAGGGTCTTCATTTGCTCACCGAACCTCTCCAGTCCTATCACTGCTGCGTTTATGCCCCTGTACACACACTTGATTCTCTTTCAGAGACATAGCAATCCATAGGTTTTAAGATACTTCCTAGTCAGGTACACTCTTAGGCATTTAATATGGGGTGTTGAATCCATTTCGTTGAGCAAGGAGTAGCTCTTGTCTATTCCATATTTGGCTTAAGGAACTTTATCTGTGCTCATTTCAATCTCTGGTTTTATGCAGCACCCCAACTCACCTTTCCCCTTAAGCAAGCATAAGTTGGTTTTCTAAATTTGAGACCCTGTTCTGTTTTGTAATTCAGTTCCTGTGTAGCCAAGGTTACATTCCGTGTATTAGTGATATCTTATGATGTTTCTTTTTCTGTGTGACTTATTTCAGTTAGAATCATCATACCTGAATCCACTCATTATGCTGCTACGGGCCTGATGACATAGATTTCCTTGCTGAGTGATACTGCATTGTACGTAAGTACCACAACTTCTTTATCCATTTTTCACTTTCTGCGATATTGAACTTGTACCGTAAACCAGGTTCTTGTAAACAGAGCCGTCCCAACCTTTGGGGTGGCTGTGTCTTTTGATTTTAATTTCCCTAAGCTATAGGACCATAAGTGGAAGTGCCCTAGGCTCTGTTGCTTTGTTTTTTAGATGTTTCAGGAAACACCATACACTTCTCCCGAGTGGCTGTTGGCAATTTACATCCCGCCCATCAGCATAACAAGGCTCCCAGTTCTCCATGGCCTGTCCTGCCTTTCTGGATTTTACACTTTTTTCAGATGGCCCTTTTGACCGGGGGGAAGTGAGACTTCATTGTAGTGCAGATTTCCTTTGCAAGCTTGCTTGGTTGGCCAAAAAGGGCGTATGCGTTTTTTCCTGAATATATTCAGGAAAAAAGGCATACGCCCTTTTTGGCCAAGTGCATCATTGTGGACGTTCTGCCTCTTTTCCTATGCTTTAAATGCAATTCCAGTCTACCTCCTGAAATCGGTTTCCTGCAATTCTGCCCCGCTTTCAAGTCCTCTTGGCAGCCTTACTTCAGTATATTTTTGGACGATAGCTGTCATTTATAACTCTGCAGGTTTGTGAATTACAGT
This sequence comes from Lagenorhynchus albirostris, assembly GCF_949774975.1. Lineage (NCBI taxonomy): Eukaryota > Metazoa > Chordata > Mammalia > Artiodactyla > Delphinidae > Lagenorhynchus > Lagenorhynchus albirostris. The sequence continues at coordinate 1,807,054 of NW_026783575.1, read as the reverse complement.
GCCCCTGAGCTCCTTTCTTCATGTCGCTTTCTTGTGAGCTGGCCGCAACACCGCAGGATGGCTTCAGGCCCTAATCTGGTTCCGGCACGGCACGCTGAGCCTTTGGTTAATTCCTCTTCCTGGTGGGAAATGAGAGTTAAATTTGCCCGTCCATTCACCTCCAGCTAGTCTGTCATTGGTTCTCCCTATTCCTGTTCATCTTCCGCAGAAATTGCAAACTGGGCCAAACAGGAGGTTAAAGGCACTGACTCTCCAAGTCGGGAGAGTGTTAGTAAAGCGTCTGGAATGTTGCACCCGAGTACCAGGGGACGAAAACTGACACATATTGGAACACGTCTCCCGATCACACGGTTGATCATACTCTGGGTTCCACATGCATGTTTTAGCTGAAGGAAGAATACCTTAAACCTGGAGAGTTGAGACCCGTGGAATGGGTACCATGCAATATGACTTCAAAGGGTCTTCATTTGCTCACCGAACCTCTCCAATCCTATCACTGCTGCGTTTATGCCCCTGTACACACACTTGATTCTCTTTCAGAGACATAGCAATCCATAGGTTTTAAGATACTTCCTAGTCAGGTACACTCTTAGGCATTTAATATGGGGTGTTGAATCCATTTCGTTGAGCAAGGAGTAGCTCTTGTCTATTCCATATTTGGCTTAAGGAACTTTATCTGTGCTCATTTCAATCTCTGGTTTTATGCAGCACCCCAACTCACCTTTCCCCTTAAGCAAGCATAAGTTGGTTTTCTAAATTTGAGACCCTGTTCTGTTTTGTAATTCAGTTCCTGTGTAGCCAAGGTTACATTCCGTGTATTAGTGATATCTTATGATGTTTCTTTTCCTGTGTGACTTATTTCAGTTAGAATCATCGTACCTGAATCCACTCATTATGCTGCTACGGGCCTGATGACATAGATTTCATTGCTGAGTGATATTGCATTGTACGTAAGTACCACAACTTCTTTATCCATTTTTCACTTTCTGCGATATTGAACTTGTACCGTAAACCAGGTTCTTGTAAACAGAGCTGTCCCAAACTTTGGGGTGGCTGTGTCTTTTGATTTTAATTTCCCTAAGCTATAGGACCATAAGTGGAAGTGCCCTAGGCTCTGTTGCTTTGTTTTTTAGATGTTTCAGGAAACACCATACACTTCTTCCGAGTGGCTGTTGGCAATTTACATCCCGCCCATCAGCATAACAAGGCTCCCAGTTCTCCATGGCCTGTCCTGCCTTTCTGGATTTTACACTTTTTTCAGATGGCCCTTTTGACCGGGGGGAAGTGAGACTTCATTGTAGTGCAGATTTCCTTTGCAAGCTTGCTTGGTTGGCCAAAAAGGGCGTATGCGTTTTTTCCTGAATATATTCAGGAAAAAACGCATACGCCCTTTTTGGCCAAGTGCATCATTGTGGACGTTCTGCCTCTTTTCCTATGCTTTAAATGCAATTCCAGTCTACCTCCTGAAATCGGTTTCCTGCAATTGTGCCCCGCTTTCAAGTCCTCTTGGCAGCCTTACTTCAGTATATTTTTGGACGATAGCTGTCATTTATAACTCTGCAGGTTTGTGAATTACAGTGCCCCTGAGCTCCTTTCTTCAACTCGCTTTCTCGTGAGCTGGCCGCAACACCGCAGGATGGCTTCAGGCCCTAATCTGGTTCCGGCACGGCACGCTGAGCCTTTGGTTAATTCCTCTTCCTGGTGGGAAATGAGAGTTAAATTTGCCCGTCCAGACACCTCCAGCTAGTCTGTCATTGGTTCTGCCTATTCCTGTTCATCTTCCACAGAAATTGCAAACTGGGCCAAACAGGAGGTTAAAGGCACTGACTCTCCAAGTCGGGAGAGTGTTAGTAAAGCGTCTGGAATGTTGCACCCGAGTACCAGGGGACGAAGACTGAGACATATTGGAACACGTCTCCCGATCACACGGTTGATCATACTCTGGGTTCCACATGCATGTTTTAGCTGAAGGAAGAATACCTTAAACCTGGAGAGTTGAGACCCGTGGAATGGGTACCATGCAATATGACTTCAAAGGGTCTTCATTTGCTCACCGAACCTCTCCAGTCCTATCACTGCTGCGTTTATGCCCCTGTACACACACTTGATTCTCTTTCAGAGACATAGCAATCCATAGGTTTTAAGATACTTCCTAGTCAGGTACACTCTTAGGCATTTAATATGGGGTGTTGAATCCATTTCGTTGAGCAAGGAGTAGCTCTTGTCTATTCCATATTTGGCTTAAGGAACTTTATCTGTGCTCATTTCAATCTCTGGTTTTATGCAGCACCCCAACTCACCTTTCCCCTTAAGCAAGCATAAGTTGGTTTTCTAAATTTGAGACCCTGTTCTGTTTTGTAATTCAGTTCCTGTGTAGCCAAGGTTACATTCCGTGTATTAGTGATATCTTATGATGTTTCTTTTCCTGTGTGACTTATTTCAGTTAGAATCATCATACCTGAATCCACTCATTATGCTGCTACGGGCCTGATGACATAGATTTCATTGCTGAGTGATATTGCATTGTACGTAAGTACCACAACTTCTTTATCCATTTTTCACTTTCTGCGATATTGAACTTGTACCGTAAACCAGGTTCTTGTAAACAGAGCCGTCCCAACCTTTGGGGTGGCTGTGTTTTTGATTTTAATTTCCCTAAGCTATAGGACCATAAGTGGAAGTGCCCTAGGCTCTGTTGCTTTGTTTTTTAGATGTTTCAGGAAACACCATACACTTCTCCCTAGTGGCTGTTGGCAATTTACATCCCGCCCATCAGCATAACAAGGCTCCCAGTTCTCCATGGCCTGTCCTGCCTTTCTGGATTTTACACTTTTTTCAGATGGCCCTTTTGACCGGGGGGAAGTGAGACTTCACTGTAGTGCAGATTTCCTTTGCAAGCTTGCTTGGTTGGCCAAAAAGGGCGTATGCGTTTTTTCCTGAATATATTCAGGAAAAAACGCATACGCCCTTTTTGGCCAAGTGCATCATTGTGGACGTTCTGCCTCTTTTCCTATGCTTTAAATGCAATTCCAGTCTACCTCCTGAAATCGGTTTCCTGCAATTCTGCCCCACTTTCAAGTCCTCTTGGCAGCCTTACTTCAGTATATTTTTGGACGATAGCTGTCATTTATAACTCTGCAGGTTTGTGAATTACAGTGCCCCTGAGCTCCTTTCTTCAACTCGCTTTCTCGTGAGCTGGCTGCAACACCGCAGGATGGCTTCAGGCCCTAATCTGGTTCCGGCACGGCACGCTGAGCCTTTGGTTAATTCCTCTTCCTGGTGGGAAATGAGAGTTAAATTTGCCCGTCCAGACACCTCCAGCTAGTCTGTCATTGGTTCTCCCTATTCCTGTTCATCTTCCGCAGAAATTGCAAACTGGGCCAAACAGGAGGTTAAAGGCACTGACTCTCCAAGTCGGGAGAGTGTTAGTAAAGCGTCTGGAATGTTGCACCCGAGTACCAGGGGACGAAAACTGAGACATATTGGAACACGTCTCCCGATCACACGGTTGATCATACTCTGGGTTCCACATGCATATTTTAGTGAAGGAAGAATACCTTAAACCTGGAGAGTTGAGACCCGTGGAATGGGTTCCATGCAATATGACTTCAAAGGGTCTTCATTTGCTCACCGAACCTCTCCAGTCCTATCACTGCTGCGTTTATGCCCCTGTACACACACTTGATTCTCTTTCGGAGACATAGCAATCCATAGGTTTTAAGATACTTCCTAGTCAGGTACACTCTTAGGCATTTAATATGGGGTGTTGAGTCCATTTCGTTGAGCAAGGAGTAGCTCTTGTCTATTCCATATTTGGCTTAAGGAACTTTATCTGTGCTCATTTCAATCTCTGGTTTTATGCAGCACCCCAACTCACCTTTCCCCTTAAGCAAGCATAAGTTGGGTTTCTAAATTTGAGACCCTGTTCTGTTTTGTAATTCAGTTCCTGTGTAGCCAAGGTTACATTCCGTGTATTAGTGATATCTTATGATGTTTCTTTTCCTGTGTGACTTATTTCAGTTAGAATCATCGTACCTGAATCCACTCATTATGCTGCTACGGGCCTGATGACATAGATTTCCTTGCTGAGTGATACTGCATTGTACGTAAGTACCACAACTTCTTTATCCATTTTTCACTTTCTGCGATATTGAACTTGTACCGTAAACCAGGTTCTTGTAAACAGAGCCGTCCCAACCTTTGGGGTGGCTGTGTCTTTTTGATTTTAATTTCCCTAAGCTATAGGACCATAAGTGGAAGTGCCCTAGGCTCTGTTGCTTTGTTTTTTAGATGTTTCAGGAAACACCATACACTTCTCCCGAGTGGCTGTTGGCAATTTACATCCCGCCCATCAGCATAACAAGGCTCCCAGTTCTCCATGGCCTGTCCTGCCTTTCTGGATTTTACACTTTTTTCAGATGGCCCTTTTGACCGGGGGGAAGTGAGACTTCACTGTAGTGCAGATTTCCTTTGCAAGCTTGCTTGGTTGGCCAAAAAGGGCGTATGCGTTTTTTCCTGAATATATTCAGGAAAAAACGCATACGCCCTTTTTGGCCAAGTGCATCATTGTGGACGTTCTGCCTCTTTTCCTATGCTTTAAATGCAATTCCAGTCTACCTCCTGAAATCGGTTTCCTGCAATTCTGCCCTGCTTTCAAGTCCTCTTGGCAGCCTTACTTCAGTATATTTTTGGACGATAGCTGTCATTTATAACTCTGCAGGTTTGTGAATTACAGTGCCCCTGACCTCCTTTCTTCAACTCGCTTTCTCGTGAGCTGGCCGCAACACCGCAGGATGGCTTCAGGCTCTAATCTGGTTCCGGCACGGCACGCTGAGCCTTTGGTTAATTCCTCTTCCTGGTGGGAAATGAGAGTTAAATTTGCCCGTCCAGACATCTCCAGCTAGTCTCTCATTGGTTCTCCCTATTCCTGTTCATCTTCCGCAGAAATTGCAAACTGGGCCAAACAGGAGGTTAAAGGCACTGACTCTCCAAGTCGGGAGAGTGTTAGTAAAGCGTCTGGAATGTTGCACCCGAGTACCAGGGGACGAAAACTGAGACATATTGGAACACGTCTCCCGATCACACGGTTGATCATACTCTGGGTTCCACATGCATGTTTTAGCTGAAGGAAGAATACCTTAAACCTGGAGAGTTGAGACCCGTGGAATGGGTACCATGCAATATGACTTCAAAGGGTCTTCATTTGCTCACCGAACCTCTCCACTCCTATCACTGCTGCGTTTATGCCCCTGTACAAACACTTGATTCTCTTTCAGACACATAGCAATCCATAGGTTTTAAGATACTTCCTAGTCAGGTACACTCTTAGGCATTTAATATGGGGTGTTGAGTCCATTTCGTTGAGCAAGGAGTAGCTCTTGTCTATTCCATATTTGGCTTAAGGAACTTTATCTGTGCTCATTTCAATCTCTGGTTTTATGCAGCACCCCAACTCACCTTTCCCCTTAAGCAAGCATAAGTTGGGTTTCTAAATTTGAGACCCTGTTCTGTTTTGTAATTCAGTTCCTGTGTAGCCAAGTTTACATTCCGTGTATTAGTGATATCTTATGATGTTTCTTTTTCTGTGTGACTTATTTCAGTTAGAATCATCGTACCTGAATCCACTCATTATGCTGCTACGGGCCTGATGACATAGATTTCATTGCTGAGTTATACTGCATTGTACGTAAGTACCACAACTTCTTTATCCATTTTTCACTTTCTGCGATATTGAACTTGTACCGTAAACCAGGTTCTTGTAAACAGAGCCGTCCCAACCTTTGGGGTGGCTGTGTCTTTTGATTTTAATTTCCCTAAGCTATAGGACCATAAGTGGAAGTGCCCTAGGCTCTGTTGCTTTGTTTTTTAGATGTTTCAGGAAACACCATACACTTCTCCCGAGTGGCTGTTGGCAATTTACATCCCGCCCATCAGCATAACAAGGCTCCCAGTTCTCCATGGCCTGTCCTGCCTTTCTGGATTTTACACTTTTTTCAGATGGCCCTTTTGACCGGGGGAAGTGAGACTTCACTGTAGTGCAGATTTCCTTTGCAACCTTGCTTGGTTGGCCAAAAAGGGCGTATGCGTTTTTTCCTGAATATATTCAGGAAAAAACGCATACGCCCTTTTTGGCCAAGTGCATCATTGTGGACGTTCTGCCTCTTTTCCTATGCTTTAAATGCAATTCCAGTCTACCTCCTGAAATCGGTTTCCTGCAATTCTGCCCCGCTTTCAAGTCCTCTTGGCAGCCTTACTTCAGTATATTTTTGGACGATAGCTGTCATTTATAACTCTGCAGGTTTGTGAATTACAGTGCCCCTGAGCTCCTTTCTTCAACTCGCTTTCTCGTGAGCTGGCCGCAACACCGCAGGATGGCTTCAGGCCCTAATCTGGTTCCGGCACGGCACGCTGAGCCTTTGGTTAATTCCTCTTCCTGGTGGGAAATGAGAGTTAAATTTGCCCGTCCAGACACCTCCAGCTAGTCTGTCATTGGTTCTCCCTATTCCTGTTCATCTTCCGCAGAAATGGCAAACTGGGCCAAACAGGAGGTTAAAGGCACTGACTCTCCAAGTCGGGAGAGTGTTAGTAAAGCGTCTGGAATGTTGCACCCGAGTACCAGGGGACGAAAACTGAGACATATTGGAACACGTCTCCCGATCACACGGTTGATCATACTCTGGGTTCCACATGCATGTTTTAGCTGAAGGAAGAATACCTTAAACCTGGAGAGTTGAGACCCGTGGAATGGGTACCATGCAATATGACTTCAAAGGGTCTTCATTTGCTCACCGAACCTCTCCAATCCTATCACTGCTGCGTTTATGCCCCTGCACACACGCTTGATTCTCTTTTGGAGACATAGCAATCCATAGGTTTTAAGATACTTCCTAGTCAGGTACATTCTTAGGTGTTTAATATGGGGTGTTGAATACATTTCGTTGAGCAAGGAGTAGCTCTTGTCTATTCCATATTTGGCTTAAGGAACTTTATCTGTGCTCATTTCAATCTCTGGTTTTATGCAGCACCCCAACTCACCTTTCCCCTTAAGCAAGCA